>NC_084613.1:36642979-36752979 GCF_033978795.1 Nerophis ophidion
TGCTTTATGATCGCTTGATTGCTTTATTAATTACAACAATGCTTCTTCTTCACGTCGACCTCTCGCACCTTTTGTTAATGTTATCCGATATTTCATGAGAAATGATTTCTTACAACTTTGCCTTTTCTCTGTTTCCCATGGAACACATGGTAAATGATGCTTTATGGATTGTATTTTTTAGGGATGTTTTTCCAAATGTGAACAAATGAACACTGGAACATTTGCATGAATCTGTAATTACATCCTTATGTATGGCCATGTAAAATGCATCAAGCATATTTGTGTCTTTTTTTAAATCCACATTGTAGGCAGTGTATATAAGGAAATTTCGTAAATGTGTTGGTTTCTTAATTAATAAAATAATGACATTGAATTTTAAATTAATCTCTTGTGTTTTATTTTTGAAAGGCTCAGAATTATTTATAGGTAAATGGTGCCTTTGTGATTGTATGGCACACTCACTACCTGTCCAGACTGTGTTCTGTTTCATAATGGAATCTGCTAAAATTAAAATCCTAATACATTTTTAAAAAAATAGTAAACCGGAAAAGAAGAAAAATGACTTTATTTAGTGCTTTAAAATCAAAATATCCCACACATTGCAATTTTTCTCCTTTCTTACTTGCATTTACATTGATGATGGTGATGCAAACACAACGTTTTTCAGTGCGAGCGTTTTCTGATACACTGTTTAGTGTTTCACAGCAGTTGAATCGGTTAAATTAAGTTGTCTTAACGTGACACACAATCCTTGTGTTTGTTATCGCACCAATGTTTCAGTATTGTTTGATTACTCACATGTATAGCTCAGCTTTTTTTAATTATTGTTTCAAAAGGTCCAACCAAGACCGAATGGTACAGTTGCACACTGGTACATTTGTGTGTTGGGATTTTAGTATTCATTTACCCACATACCATTACAACATGATTCTGGCAGATTAGAACTGTTTTCCTGTGATATTATTGTTTTGACAAAGTCCCTACTAATCAGTGGTGATGAACAGCTAAAACCAATCTGTCCAGCACACTAAAGATGTGTGGTATGTTCATGGACCTGGGAAGAAACAAACTCTTAACTAAAGCAGTTTAATGTTGGTTGTGAAAAGTTATTTGTGTTATGTTGATAAAAGAAGACAACCCATTGTTTGGAATGGTATTGTTTATCTAAAACCTTTATCAATTATATCAACTGAAAGTATGTACTTAATTTTAACAGTTATGTAAAGAAAACAACTCTGCTTGAATAAAAGATCTATTAGTGAAAAAATACAAAGGAAAATGTAGTCTAGCTAATTTACATGTGCATTTAAATCTGTTCATTTAACAAATGATTTTAAGTTACTTGAACTTAAATAATGCAAAATGATTGTCATGAATGTCTTGACAGGTTTGAACTCTTATTGTCTCTACTGTGTTTGGTATTGTTTTCTTTCAAGTGCTCTTATTTTCAGTGGTACGTCCCGTTTGCCTCATTATACTTTGGCCCCATCTCTGTCTCCCACACCTGTCGTTGATTGGCAATCCGAGCACACCCGTTCCAGTTTGCCAATCAGACTTCTTTATAAACCAGCCTGCCGAGCAAACGTATCGATCATTTTGTCAATTGTATGTTCCCTGCATGTGCACTTCCCAGCTGCACTATTTCTTTTTGACATTAAAGTCATGTTTACCTGTGCTACGCCTGCCATCTCTGCATCTTGGGGTTCGAGACAGTGCGCTGAAATTTTAAGACGTCATCATTAATGGCAGTATTCATATTTGCTTGCTTGGCGTCTGTTTTACCGTGATTGGGACAAAATTAAAGCAGTAAGGATAAGTAACTTTGATGAAATCATGGGCTATTGGTGCCATCGCGTCCTGGGCGAAAAAAGAAACGCTGTCCTGATAGATCTGAGCGGTCTGTGAACAAGAATGATCGATAGCAATCCAATGTAGTGCAAAATGTACAGAATACTTGTCGCCGCTACTCTCTCGTTTGACAAACTTAGTAGTGCATTTATCGACCCCTGAAAAGGTATAGCAAAAAACAAGAAGCTTGTTTTCATAACATAATCCATCCATCCATCATCTTCCGCTTATCCGAGGTCGGGTCGCGGGGGCAACAGCCTAAGCAGGGAAACCCAGACTTCCCTCTCCCCAGCCACTTCGTCTAGCTCTTCCCAGGGGATCCCGAGGCGTTCCCAGGCCAGCCGGGAGACATAGTCTTCCCAACGTGTCCTGGGTCTTCCCCGTGGCCTCCTACCGGTTGGACGTGCCCTAAACACCTCCCTAGGGAGGCGTTCGGGTGGCATCCTGACCAGATGCCCGAACCACCTCATCTGGCTCCTCTCGATGTGGAGGAGCAGCGGCTTTACTTTGAGTCCCTCCCGGATGGCAGAGCTTCTCACCCTATCTCTAAGGGAGAGCCCCGCCACACGGCGGAGGAAACTCATTTCGGCCGCTTGTACCCGTGATCTTATCCTTTCGGTCATGACCCAAAGCTCATGACCATAGGTGAGGATGAGAACGTAGATCGACCGGTAAATTGAGAGCTTTGCCTTCCGGCTCAGCTCCTTCTTCACCACAACGGATCGGTACAACGTCCGCATTACTGAAGACGCCGCACCGATCCGCCTGTCGATCTCACGATCCACTCTTCCCTCACTCGTGAACAAGACTCCTAGGTACTTGAACTCCTCCACTTGGGGCAGGGTCTCCTCCCCAACCCGGAGATGGCACTCCACCCTTTTCCGGGCGAGAACCATGGACTCGGACTTGGAGGTGCTGATTCTCATTCCGGTCGCTTCACACTCGGCTGCGAACCGATCCAGCGAGAGCTGAAGATCCCGGTCAGATGAAGCCATCAGGACCACATCATCTGCAAAAAGCAGAGACCTAATCCTGCGGTTACCAAACCGGAACCCCTCAACGCCTTGACTGCGCCTAGAAATTCTGTCCATAAAAGTTATGAACAGAATCGGTGACAAAGGACAGCCTTGGCGGAGTCCAACCCTCACTGGAAATGTGTTCGACTTACTGCCGGCAATGCGAACCAAGCTCTGGCACTGATCGTACAGAGAACGGACCGCCACAATAAGACAGTCCGATACCCCATACTCTCTGAGCACTCCCCACAGGACTTCCCGAGGGACACGGTCGAATGCCTTCTCCAAGTCCACAAAGCACATGTAGACTGGTTGGGCAAACTCCATTGCACCCTCAAGAACCCTGCCGAGAGTATAGAGCTGGTCCACAGTTCCACGACCAGGACGAAAACCACACTGTTCCTCCTGAATCCGAGGTTCGACTATCCGACGTAGCCTCCTCTCCAGTACACCTGAATAAACCTTACCGGGAAGGCTGAGGAGTGTGATCCCACGATAGTTGGAACACACCCTCCGGTCCCCCTTCTTAAAGAGAGGAACCACCACCCCGGTCTGCCAATCCAGAGGTACCGCCCCCGATGTCCACGAGATGCTGCAAAGTCTTGTCATAACATAATCATAATATGATAATCATTTTTACATTTAAAACACTTCCTTGTGGTCTAGATTTCGTTTTATAGACCATATCTATTACCTGACACCTGTCACATATACTGTAATATTGTACATGGTAATTGTTATATACTGTATATATGATACAAACTTAATTTTATATATCTGTATATATAATATACTGTACATATATTATGTAAATCTTACGTACATATGTTATATTTTACATCGCTATATTTAGTCTATTTATACCTGTATTGTCCTTTCCATCCTTACACTTTCCATCATTGTAACTGAGCTTCTGTGTGGAACGAATTTCCCTTGTGGATCATTACAGTTTGTCTAATTCTAAGTCTTTCAGATCGTCTCTTCAGGATGTGCTGTTTTGTGGGCGGTCTTATTTACGCAACTTCACTTCAACAGTGTCTTCTCCCCGTTGGCCATGTTGTAGTTTGTACCGCTTCTATATAATAAACAAACATAATCAGTTTTTTATGGTAAATGGATCACTGACAGCAATGACCTTGAGACCAGAGGCGTGATTGGGAGGAACGGACGCCATGATCTTAACCAGTGTGGTGTTTTGTTAATGGACTTTTGTGCCGTCAAGCTGAAGAGAGTCCAATTGGGTCCTTTTGGCTAAAGAGGCTCTGGAGGCAGCGGGCAGGTACCAACAGGCCAAGCGGTGTGCAGCTTTGGCGGTCGCAGAGGTGGAGGCAACAGACAGGTACCAACAGGCCAAGCGGTCTGCAGCTTTAACGGTCGCAGAGGCAAAAAGGTGGACTTGGAAAGAGTTTGAAGAGGCCATGGAGAACAACCCCCGGACGGTTTCGAAGCAACTTTGGACCACCTTTCGCTGCCTCAAGAGTGGAAAGCAGTGCACTGTAAACACCGTGTATTGTGGGACGGTGTGCTGCTGATGTCAACTCGGGATTTTGTGGATCAGTGGAAGGAATACTTTAAAGACCTCCTCAATCCCACCTACATGTTTTCCAATGAGAAAGCAGTGCCTGGGGACCCTGTGGTAGTTAAGAGGCTCTTCGGTGGCAGGGCCCTGGGGGTGGATGAGATCCGCCTGAAATTCCTAAACACTCTGGATGCTGTGGGGCTGTCGTGGTTGACAAGACTCTGCAGCATTGCATGAACATTGGGGGCGGTGCCTTGGATTGGAAGACTGGGGTGGTGTTTTTTCTGATTAAAAAGGGTAACCGGTGGGTGTGTTCTGACTATCTTGAGATCACACTCCTTCCCGGTAAGATCTATTCAGGTGTACTGGAGAGGAGGACATGCCAGATAGTCGAACCTCGGATTCGGGAGGAGCAGTGTGCTTTTTGTCCTGGTCGTGGAACTGCGGAGCAGCTCTATGCTCTCGGCAGGATCCTTGAGGGTGCATGGGAGTTTGCCCAACCAGCCAACATGGGTTTTGTATACTTGGAGAAGGCATTTGATTGTGTCCCTCAGGAAGTCCTGTGCAGAGTGCTCAGAATGGGGTATCGAACCACCTGATTATGGTCGTCCGCTCCCTGTATGATCAGTGTCAGAGCTTGGCCCGCATTGCCAGCAGGAAGTCAGACCTGGTTCCAGTCAGTGTTGGACACTGCCAGGGCGATTTTCTTTACAATTTTTATGGACAGAGTTTGGCGGCTGCAGAATTCGGTATTTCCTTTTTGCGAAATATGTGGTCCTGCTGGCTTCATCTGGCCGGGATCTTCAGCTCTTACACAATCGGTTCGCAGCTAAGTGTGCAGCGGCTGAGATGAAAATCAGCACTTCCAGGCCCGAGTCCATGGTTCTTGCTCGGAAAAGGGTGGCGTGTCATCTCCAGGTTGAGGAGATCCGGCCTGAAGTGGCGGAGTTCAAGTACCTCGGGGTCTTGTTCACAGGTGAGGGAAGAGTGGATTATGAGATCAACAGATAGATTGGTGCAGCGTCTGCAGTGATGCGAAAAACTACATCAGTCAGTCGTGATGAAAAGGGAGCTGAGCCGGAAGGCAAAGCTCTCAATTTACCGGTCGATTTACGTTCCCATCCTCACCTTTGGTAATGAGCTTTGGGTTATGACCGAAGACAAGATCTGGGTACAAGCAGCCGAAATGAGTTTCAGCTGCTCCTCCACATCGAGAGGAGCAGATGAGGTGGTTTTGGCATCTAGTCAGAATGTGCCCCGAATGCCTACCTGGGGAGGTGTTAAGGTGCATCCAGGAAGACCCAGGACACGGTTGAGAGATTATGTCTCCCAGCTGGCCAAGGAACTCTTCGGGTTCCCCCGGAAAGAGCTGGACGAAGTAGATGGGCGTTCGCTGCACCCCAGCAGCCAGACTTCGGATAAGCGCAAGAAAATTGAAGGATAGATGGATATATAGATCACCTAAGTCAAGTATTGAAACATTTGAGGATTGGATCAGTCAAAACTTAATTTTCCAACTATGACCTGTTCCTCAAGAACGTGCGACAATTCTTCCCAACTAAAGATGAGAAAGATAACCTGAAGGTATATAATTTTCATATCGGAAAGTGCATGAAATGACAGCATTTATCATTGATTTTTTTTTTTTTTTATCAACCATTTATAAATACACATCTGTAGGCTAAATTAACCCCTTCAACATATTTATCATTCAATCAATCAATCAATCAATGTTTACTTATATAGCCCTAAATCACTAGTGTCTCAAAGGGCTGCACAAACCACTACGACATCCTCGGTAGGCCCACATAAGGGCAAGGAAAACTCACACCCAGTGGGACGTCGGTGACAATGATGACTATGAGAACCTTGGAGAGGAGGAAAGCAATGGATGTCGAGCGGGTCTAACATGATACTGTGAAAGTTCAATCCATAGTGGATCCAGCAAAGTCGCAAGAGTCCAGTCCAAAGCGGATCCAACACAGCAGCGAGAGTCCCGTTCATAGCGGAGCCAGCAGGAAACCATCCCAAGCGGAGGCGGATCAGCAGCGCAGAGATGTCCCCAGTCGATACACAGGCATACATGGCCACCGGATCGGACCGGACCCCCTCCACAAGGGAGAGTGGGACATAGAAGAAAAAGAAAAGAAACGGCAGATCAAATGGTCTAAAAAGGGAGTTTATTTAAAGGCTAGAGTATACAAATGAGTTTTAAGGTGAGACTTAAATGCTTCTACTGAGGTGGCATCTCGAACGGTTACCGGGAGGGCATTCCAGAGTACTGGAGCCCGAACGGAAAACGCTCTATAGCCCGCAGACTTTTTTGGGGCTTTGGGAATCACTAATAAGCCGGAGTCCTTTGAACGCCGATTTCTTGCCGGGACATATGGTACAATACAATCGGCAAGATAAGATGGAGCTAGACCGTGTAGTATTTTATACGTAAGTAGTAAAACCTTAAAGTCACATCTTAAGTGCACAGGAAGCCAGTGCAGGTGAGCCAGTACAGGCGTAATGTGATCAAACTTTCTTGTTCTTTTCAAAAGTCTAGCAGCCGCATTTTGTACCAACTGTAATCTTTTAATGCTAGACATGGGGAGACCCGAAAATAATACGTTACAGTAATCGAGACGAGACGTAACAAACGCATGGATAATGATCTCAGCGTCTTTAGTGGACAGAATGGAGCGAATTTTAGCGATATTACGGAGATGAAAGAAGGCCGTTTTAGTAACGCTTTTAATATGTGCCTCAAAGGAGAGAGTTGGGTCGAAGATAATACCCAGATTCTTTACCGTGTCGCCTTGTTTAATTGTTTGGTTGTCAAATGTTAGAGTTGTATTATTAAATAGAGTTCGGTGTCTAGCAGGACCGATAATCAGCATTTCCGTTTTTTTGGCGTTGAGTTGCAAGAAGTTAGCGGACATCCATTGTTTAATTTCATTAAGACACGCCTCCAGCTGACTACAATCCGGCGTGTTGGTCAGCTTTAGGGGCATGTAGAGTTGGGTGTCATCAGCATAACAATGAAAGCTAACACCGTATTTGCGTATGATGTCACCTAGCGGCAGCATGTAGATGCTGAAGAGTGCAGGGCCAAGGACCGAACCCTGGGGAACTCCACACGTTACCTTAACGTAGTCCGAGGTCACATTGTTATGGGAGACACACTGCATCCTATCAGTAAGATAAGAGTTAAACCAAGACAGGGCTAAGTCTGACATACCAATTCGTGTTTTGATACGTTCTAATAAAATATTATGTTCGACGGTATCGAAAGCAGCGCTAAGATCGAGGAGCAGCAACATAGATGACGCATCAGAATCCATCGTTAGCAAATAGATCATTAGTCATTTTTGCGAGGGCTGTCTCCGTGGAGTGATTTGCCCTGAAACCGGATTGAAAGGTTTCACATAGATTGTTAGACGCTAAGTGTTCATTTAACTGCTCCGCAACAATTTTTTCGAGGATTTTTTAAATAAAGGGAAGGTGAGACACCGGTCGGTAGTTTACCATGAGGTCAGGATCGAGGTTAGGTCTTTTAAGAAGAGGATGAATAACCGCTTTTTTGAATGCTAGGGGAACAGTGCCCGAGGAGAGTGATAAGTTTATAATATTTAGCACTGATGGACCTAATAATACAAAGAGCTCCTTGATCAGTTTCCCAGGAAGAGGGTCAAGTAAACATGTTGTTTGTTTTATTCCATTTACACGTTGTAACAAGTCCTCTAATGTTATTTCCTCAAAACGAGAGAAACTATTTTGGAGGGCAGTATCCGCCGTATATACCATCGTGTCAGTGTTAATAGAACCCCGTTGTAGCTGGGACGCATTGTCTTTAATCTCCTTTTTAATGACTTCAATTTTCTTACTAAAGCATTGCATAAAGTCATCAGCTGAGTGGGTTGAGCTACTGGAAGGGGTCCCTTGTTGGGTTAGCGATGCTACCGTACTAAACAAAAATTTAGGATCGTTTTTATTTCGGTGGATGAGATTTGAGTAATATTTAGCTTTAGCTAAGGTAAGCATGCGTTTATAAGTTATTAAACCATCACTCCATGCTTGATGGTGCACCTCAAGTTTAGTCGTGCGCCATTTGCGTTCCAGCTTTCTACATAATAATTTCTGAGCTCTAGTTTCTTCTGTAAACCACGGGGTGCGCTTTTTTGGAGCCTTTTTTAACTTTAGCGGTGCTATGTTATCAATGGTTTCGCGCAGGGCGTCGTTAAAGTTGTTAGTGAGGTTATCAATAGAGCCCACATATTTTGGGAATGGTGCCATTACCGAGGGCAGTAGGTCAGCAAGAGTTGTCGTTGTGGCCGTATTAATGTTGCGGCTGCTATAGCAGTTATTATTATTATTAGTTTGACGAACATGCGTCTGAACCTCGAATTTTATAAGGTAATGATCGGACAATACTTTAGTATACGGGAGTATCGTAACTTTGGAAACGGTGATACCCCTGACAAGCACTAGGTCTATCGTATTACCGTTGCGATGCTTGGGTTCATTTATTATTTGTGTGAGACCACAGCTATCAATTATAGTCTGGAGCGCTACGCACGGTGGGTCCGATGGGGTATTCATATGGATATTAAAGTCCCCCATTATGATTATATTATCGGCGTGTGTCACTAGATCAGCAACGAACTCTGAGAATTCATTGATAAAGTCCGAATAGGGCCCTGGGGGGCGGTAGATAACAGCCAGGTGTAGAGGCAGCGGTGTGACAGACCTCATAGTAAGCACCTCAAACGATTTATATTTATTATTTATGTTAGGACTAAGGTTAAAGTTTTCGTTGTATATTAGTGCGACCCCTCCACCCCTTTTAAGCGGACGGGCAATACGCGCATGTGTAAAGTTAGGAAGACATGCCTCATTTAGCGCAAAAAAGTAGTTTGGTTTAAGCCAGGTTTCGCTGAGACCGATGACGTTAAGATTGTTGTCTCTGATAATATCATTAACTAACAACGTTTTGGGAGACAATGATCTTATGTTTAAAAAACCTATATTATAGGTAGTAGGCTGTTTTAGGGAGTTTTTGATCAAATTATCCATAGTAGCAATATTAATAATGTTGTGTTTATTATGCCCAGTGCATTTAGTATAATTACGACCATATCTAGGAATTGATACGACAGGAATTTTCCAATTGTTTGATTGTTGCTTTGATATTTTGATGCTCAAAACCATCCATCCATCCATTTTCTACCGCTTATTCCCTTTGGGGTCGCAGGGGGCGCTGGTGCCTATCTCAGCTACAATCAGGCGGACACCCTGGACAAGTCGCCACCTCATCACAGGGCCAACACAGATAGACAGACAACATTCCCACTCACATTCAAACACTAGGGCCAATTTAGTGTTGCCAATCAAAACCATGTGTAACAATAGTGTAGGAATATTCTTGTAAAAATTATTTTGTGTGGCATAATTGTGCCACCTGTTTGCAAGAACTAGAGTTTGCAA
Organism: Nerophis ophidion; assembly: GCF_033978795.1. Classification (NCBI taxonomy): domain Eukaryota; kingdom Metazoa; phylum Chordata; class Actinopteri; order Syngnathiformes; family Syngnathidae; genus Nerophis; species Nerophis ophidion. Next base: position 36,652,835 of record NC_084613.1, read on the forward strand.
ATCTCACAGTAGTGCTCCACTGTATACTACACGCTTTCATTGCTGCTAAAGTGGCCTCCATGGACCCTTTGTTTTTTTCCCTCCCAGTTTGTGGAGAAATTAGAGGCACAGTAAAATGTGATGGGATGAAGATCATTTTTGCCATGTAAAATATTTTGTTTGTGTTAACAACATAGTTTCAGCACTTACAGTCCCTTTAATTATTTTTTATAATATACATTATCAAACCTATATGATCGCAAACTTACTATATAGCAAGTCCTATTACAATGCAATGAAAAAAATATATAAAATGAAATTTTTAATCTTATGATCAGTTAAAAATATGTATTTTGTGTTTCCAATAAATTGTTCATTTTAGTAAATAATGAAAAATGAAGTTGTGGTTTTTGCATTTGTCATGTTTTAAGAACGTTTTAAGTATAGCCTTCTGTAAGGCCCAGTTATTCATGAATATTCTTTTATGTTATGTTACGTCATGTAATTATTTGTTTCAGATATGTTTAACAATTTACATTGAGGAACGTCATCTGGTTACACTTGCATATTTCAACATATCTAAAAAGTAGTAGGAAGAAGCAAAGTTTCTATTTAATCTTACCCTCTCTCCATGTCTGTTACAGGTAGTTCATTCACACCATAACTTTTAATGTTTTACATAATGTTCACTTCCTCTTTGAAAGAAGGGAAGGTATTGGGAAAATATTAACACAAGTTTTTAGTGATAGTCAAAGAAAGTAATGTATTACTTTTAATGTTGTAGAATCTGTCATGATATGTTATTTGTGTAGTTTGTTTGCTTTAGCTGCAACAAGTCTTTATGAGTTGTATTGTTTAGGCCCTTGTAGTCAGTATGATGTCGTGTTCAGTATTTGTCCAGTTCCTTGATGTCTTTTAACAAGTACTTTGGATTCTTTCAGCCCTCCACTAAACTTGATGTAGAATTTAAAGTTGGCGCTCCAAGTGTTCTGATGTTTCCTCAGCTTCCTCAAGTGTGTCCCTTTTATCATCACACTGATAGCTGCTCTGACATCCCTCCCTCCTCCAATAACACTTGGGAGTTGAACTTTCCTCGCAACACCTGCGGAGGAAGATTCCAGGCCGATAGACATAGCATCAATGTGCACACACAACCAACCCCATCCTACGCCTCGGCCTCCGCTTAAACCCCCGGGGGCGGTGGATGGCTGAGCAGCGCTTTAGATAGCAGGAGCCCGCTAGCATAGCCCCCGCCCTGCCCTCCCCTCTGTTGCAAATTATGTGGATTCTTTGTAAAATGTTTATGTGTGTTTATGGCTGTCAAGTTTTTTTTTTTTGGACTCAGTGTGGACCCCCTCCCCAAGAGTCCAGTCTGAAACCGACCCTTTTTTTTTTACTCATCACCCCACCTTAGCGTTCACATTTTTCCTACTTTTTTAAGGAGCGCCGTAAAATTGGCTGAACCGTCAGCGTTTCTTTTCTGTCTCCCTGTACTTTGTTTATGTAATCTTGAACGGAATTGTGCTGTAAACCTTGTAAATTTAAATGTACTTATGCAATGACAATAAAGATTCCATTCCATTCCATTATTGGTGATATCAGCGTTGCGTTTTGTCAAATGTTCATTGATGATGATTTTTGTTCCCTTATTTTTGACTCGTTGCCTCAACAAAGCCACATTGTTGTTTTTATTGGTGAACTTTATGATGATGACAGGTTATACCTGCTAGACATTGGAATGTTTTATCAGCTTCTCCATCATTAGGCATGCATATTATATGGAGGCCAGTCATAATCACATTGTTCATGCGGACAAACTCTTGTACTTCTTGTTAGAAAAATTGTGTGTTAATTATCAAAAAACTTTCCGCTCTCTGAGTTTCCATTGAACAGATGAGAGCTGTCCTTGTTCGACCAAGCATGATCTTGGAAGATTCCACTGTGTACGTTGGAATGCGACGAGAGGGGTTTTCTATTGTCCTCAAAGGCCTGCCGAAGCTGAATCCAGGACAAGTCCAAGCCCGAGGCCTCTTCTTCTTTTGTCTTCAATGTGACCGAAAACAATGACTGTTTACATACACCGCAATTCTGTTGTGACATGCGTTGTTGCGTAAACATTGAATATCTAAATAAAAGAGGAGACGTAAACCTTCTTTGTCAGAGCTAGGTGAAAACTGTACAGAGAATGTACAGTGGCCATGTCTCTCCTTGGATTCGAGTCCAAATTTAATTCTGTCTCTGTTTGATTCTTTGCCTTTTGTCTTGTTTAATAGATATCATCAGTGTTTGAACCTGACACTTCTTGAAACTGACATGATTTGAGGTATAATGTGAACCTTCTTATAATTTTTCGCTTTTAAAACTTTCACTTGCTCCTCGAGTCCAATCACTTTTATTTATCAGTCCATCCATTTAATTACAGAGTGTTGCAGAAATCTCACAAATTATGGCAGTATCTTTCCTCACTTCTTTAATATTTTTTCAAAAGTGTTGCATGTCCTTGTGCAGTTTATCAAACCTATAAAACGTTTGCTTGGTTTTCATATATGTAACATTCTTATGGTATCCTTATGCATCAGTCGGTGACGTCTCTGCGCCCTACATGTCTACATGAAAGATTCCCCTGCTGGCCCCACTATTGACTGGACTCACATTATTAACCGTATCCACTCGGCATCCATTGCACTAGTCGCCTAATGGGTTGAGTTTTTTTTCTTGCCCTGATGTGGGATCTGAACCGAGGATTTCGTTGTGGCTTGTGCAGCCCTTTTAGACACTTGTGATTAAGGGCTGAATGAATAAACTTTGATTGATTGATTTATTGATTGATTGATTGATTGACATTTTGGAGGGCACCCATCCACATCATCCTCTCTGCATTTGTTGCGGTAAAAGCTTCTTTTTTTTTTAAATTCCTATGTTGTTTACGTTTGACTGCTTTTAAGCTTAGAGCAGTGGTTCTTAACCTTGTTGGAGGTAACAAAACCCATTAGTTTCATATGCGCATTCACCGAACCCTTCTTAGTGAAAAAAAAAAAGATGTTTTTTTCTTTAATTCAAGACACTTTAGTATGGAGAACATATTCTAAGTAACAAAGACTTAATTTAGAGGTTTTTGGACACTGGGGGAACATATTAGAAGTAACAAAGACTTAAAGGCCTACTGAAATGAGATTTTATTATTTAAACGGGGATAGCAGGTCCATTCTATGTGTCATACTTGATCATTTCGCGATATTGCCAAATTTTTGCTGAAAGGATTTAGTAGAGAACATCCACGATAAAGTTCGCAGCTTTCGGGCTAAGAGAAATGCCCTGCCTCTACCGGAAGTTGCAGACGATGACGTCACGTTTGATGGCTCCTCACATATTCACATTGTTTTAATGGGAGCCTCCAACAAAAAGTGCTATTCGGACCGAGAAAACGACAATTTCCCCATAAATTTGAGCGAGGATGAAAGATTCGTGTTTGAGGATATTGATAGCGACGGACTAGAAAAAAACAAAAAAAAACGCGATTGCATTGGGACGGATTACGATGTTTTTAAACACATTTACTAGGATAATTCTGGGAAATCGCTTATATTTCTATTGTGTTGCTAGTGTTTTAGTGAGTTTAATATTACCTGATAGTCGGAAGGGTGTCTCCACGGTTCTGTTGACGCGCAATGTCTCACGGGAGTCGACAGCAGCTATGGACGGCACAAGCTCAGCTTTTCTCCGGTAAAAACTAACTTTTTAACAACAATTTTCTCACCAAACCTGCTGGTTGACATGTTGTCGGGATCCATGTTGGCTTGACCGCGCTCTGATCCATAGGAAAGTTTCACCTCCAGGAATTTTAAACAAGGAATCACGGTGTGTTTGTGTGGCTAAAGGCTAAAGCTTCTCAACTCAATCTTTCTACTGTGACTTCTCCAATATTAATTGAACAAATTGCAAAAGATTCAGCAACACTTATGTCCAAAAAACCGTATAATTATGCCGTTAAAGCATACAACATTAGGCTGTGTGTGTGCGCAGTGCTCATACTTTCTAAAAACCTGTGACGTCTTGCGTACACGTCATCATTACACGATGTTTTGAAGACGAAACTCCCGGGAAATTTAAAATTATAATTTAGTAAACTAAAAAGGCCATATTGGCATGTGTTTAAATGTTAATATTTCATCATTGATATTTAAACTATCAGACTGCGTGGTGGGTAGTAGTGGGTTTCAGTAGGCCTTTAATTTGGAGTCATTTTTAGGGTTAGGGTTATAATGAGGCCATGCCGAATAAGGCACTCATAAGTACTTAATAATGACTAGTTAAGAGCCAATATGTTACTAATTTGCATGTTAATAAGCAACTAATTAATGGTGAATATGTCCCCCATACTAAAGTGTTACCATGTTTTTTTACTGGTGCACAAAATTAACCGTGCATGAACATCACCTTGTTCTAACAACAAAACCGACACTAAACTCACACTAGAATGCATAAACTCACAACAAATTACGCACCTGCAAATCAGTGTGACTTATGCTGTTGCCGTATCCGTAATACGCCGATAGGGAGAAGTTTTTATTGAGACGATGAGTCGGGTGTGTTTTGACCTCCGCCGAACCCCTGAGGCCGACTCACCGAACCCGTAGGGTTCGGTCGAACCCAGGTTAAGAACCACTGGCTTAGAGGTTAAAAGTGGTTAGCTTGTTTGCTTGAGATTGACAGCAGTCTTAACTCGTCTTTTTCCCTGAGTTAGCTTCTCTCAGACCAGTGGTATCAGAAAACAGATATGGAATTATGGTTCAAATCTGTCCCGAGGAGTACAAAAATGGTGCCTAAAAATTAATCAACACAAAGGTCTTTTAATTCCTGAGATGACATCAAAACTTTGTTTGCAATCATGCGAAAACCGAAGCAATTTTTCACATAAAAAATTATGTAAAATTATGTAAAAAATTATGTAAATCCAATTAATCTGTTCCAGACAACTAAGAAAATCAACACAACACATTTCATGGATAATTATTCTAGTTTTACATGCACGAAACAATTTTGAATACTTTTAAATGACAAATTAAATGAATAAATGAACATTTATCATCATTTTTCCCTTTATTCAAGATTCTTGTTGGCACTGATGGCGATGAGTGGAGAGACGTAGAAGGGGAGAGCAACTTGGACTTTGTACTTTGTTACAAGTTTATGGGGGTTAATTTGTACCTTTTTTACAAAAAAAAATTTTGACACTGAATTTATGTAACATAATTTTTTTCATTGAATTCTGTGAACTGAATTATTTTACATCAAATTATGCTGACAATTTCATTGAAAATGATGCAGTGTTTTAAAATTCAGTGTATAAAAATTAATTGGAAAAAAAAATTGTTTAAAAAAATTAAATGTCGAAAAATTTGCTACTTCAAAAAGCAAGACTAACTTCTGATAACACTCAAGCAATTAATCATGTTTTACAACTAGCCAATGAGGTGTTAAGTTTGAAATCACGTGACACGGGTCTTACAAAACAGCATAAAAAAGGCAGTTCACTGGGCTACCTGGGCATGATACAACATAATTAACATGTCCTTTTTTTGCGTTTTTTATGTGTCATTACGAAATTGCACTAAATTAGTTTGCTTGCAATTTTGTTGTACAATGTACAACGACAATAAAGATATATTATTTTCTATTCTATTCTATTCATCGTGGCTAATGGATATTTTCCAACTATAGAGATTATTCCAATGGTTAGAATCTTCACATTTGAGTGATGGGGCCTGAACAAAGTGGGGAAGAGTGGGTGGGGCTTGTTTACGGAGCAGCCAGTGTCAGACAGAGGAAGATTTCTACAGCAAAGTTCTGCAGAACAGTGATATTTTATTCAATATGTGGATGTTTACCTTTGGTGATTATGTTTCGCAGCGTTTGTTACATCTTTGTTGTTCTTGCTTGATTATAAAAAATCTCGATCAAGGAGGTTGTCTGCAGAAAAGGAGCAAGCAAGGTTCACATATTCCCAATATTCAGTTTTTTATTGTTCATATTTAATACAGTAAATCCCACATTCTATATTCTTATGTACATTCTGACTGTTGTATCATTCAGTAAAAAAACTAAAGTTAATTCCGTTTTTTGAGATGTTGTTTCTAGTGTACACTCAGAATGTACATGAAAATACATATTGTGGTATTTTCAAAATTACTATGAACAATAAAACACTGAACATTCAAAATATAATAACGTTGCACCTCTTAATCAACATATTTTATAAACAAGCAAGAACAACAAATATGCAACAAACAAGACAAAAGATTGTTATGAGGTGGTTTGCCTGCTCTTTTTTTTCTTGTCTTCCTATTCCCCTCTTGTGTCTGTAAGTCTCCTATCCTGTCATTAGTTTCAGGTGAGCTGCCAATCGTCTGAGCCCAGCTGTGTCCAATCAACCACCAGATTTAAACCCCGGCTCTCCACTCAGCCGGTGCCAGTTTGTCTGTTGTCTACGGTAGAGTTTAGTCTGAGGTACCTGTTTGCTGCCTCCTGAGTCCTATGAGCCAAAAGAGCCCGATAGGACTCTTTCTTCAGCTTGACGGCATCCCTCACCGCTGGACACCAGCGGGTTCTACGATTACCGCCACGACAGGCACCAACCACCTTGCGGTCACAGCTCCAATCGGCTGCCTCGACAATAGAGGTACGGAACATCGTCCACTCGGACTCAATGTCCTGCGCCTCCCTCGTGACATGTTCAAAGTTCTTCGGGAGGTGGGAATTGAAACTCTCTCTGACAGGAGACCCTGGCCAGACTTTCCCAGCAGACCCTCACAATGCGTTAAGGCCTGCCAGGTCCGTCCGGCATCCTCCCCCACCATTGCGGTCAAGTCACCACCAGGTGAATTGGCTACGCCCCTCTCTTCACCCGAGTGTCCAAAACATGAGACCGCAAATCTGATGACACAACTACAAAGTCGATCATGGAACTGCGACTTAGGGTGTCCTGGTGCCAAGTGCATATATTGACACCTTTATATTTGAACATGGTGTTTGTTATCGACAACCTGTGACGAGCACAAAAGTCCACTAACAATACACCACTCGGGTTCAGAGCCGGGCAGCCATTCTTCCCAATCACGCCTCTCAAGGTTTCACTGTCGTTACCAACATGAGCAATGAAGGCCCCCAGTAGAACGAGGGAATCACCCGGGGGAGCACTCTCGAGTACTCCCTCGAGTGAATCCAAAAAGGGTGGGTACTCTGAGCTGCTGTTTGGCATGCAAGCGCAAACAACAGTCAGGACCCGTCCCCCCACCCGAAGGCGGAGGGAAGCTACCCTCTCGTCCACCGGATTGAATTCCAACGTGCAGGCTTTGAGCCGGGGGGAAACAAGAATTGCCACGTTACCCCGTCGCCTCTCACTGCCGGCAACACCAGAGTGGAAGAGAGTCCATCCCCTCTCAAGAGAACTGGTGGTTCCAGAGCCCTTGCTGTGCGTCGAAGTGAGTCCGACTATATCTAGCCGGAACTTCGACACCTCATGCACTAGCTCAGGCTCCTTCCCCCCTAGGGGGCTGGGCCCCATGGGGACAGCCCCGGCCACCAGGCGCTCGCTGTCGTGCCCCACCTCTGGGCCTGGCTCCAGAGAGGTGCCCCGGTGATCCGCGTCCGGGCGAGGGAAATCTGGGTCCTTTGTGTGTGTTCTTCATAGAGGTCTTCGAGCTGCTCTTTTTCTGATCCCTCACCTAGGACCAGTTTGCCTTGGTAGACCCTACCAGGGGGCAATGAATCCCCCGGACAACATAGCTCCTAGGATCATTGGGACACGCAAACTCCTCTACCACGTTAAGGTGGCAGCTCAGAAAGGAGAGTGATTTTTATATCACATTTATAAATTTAGCTGATGGCCACTTTGATCCGATAGATTATTTGGTTTTCAATTAATGTTTTGCAAAGTAAACGTATAGGTGACCATTGAGATAGCAGCTGGCAGCTGAAACAAACACCTTCATAACGCTGAATCAGCAGCAAGTCAAGTGTGAATTTCAAGTACACTGCTCAACTGGAAGTGGGCCATGACGGTTTAGACTGACTGCACTGGAACAGTAATCTCCAGGGAAAATTTAAAGTGCTCGTCCTACGCACAAAGCTAATCGCTAATTGCATTTCTGCTATGTCTTTGCGTCCCTGATTGGCAGTTGAACCTGCTTCTGCTTGGACGCAATGTACACATTACACATGTTGACTGTGGAAGTCAAATAAGGAAAAACTTCCCACCATTTTAGCCAGCTACTGATTTGTTTAGAGCTTGTTTTTTTGGGTTTCATTTGGTGTAAAGTTGAGTTTATTTTGTATTGTAGCTTTTAAAAACCCTATTAGATTGAATTTGTACTTTCATTTTGGCCATTTCAACTTGTATTTTACAAACGTCTTAGTTAATATGTTGGTTTTTGGTTATCTTTAAGTTTAGTCCCTCAGGTCACCTGAAAAACGCTCTAAAACATCCCGGAAACCACAATAACGTTACTGTGTTTGTTGTTTAATTAAAATCATGTGGGTTCACTCCGGGTACTCCGGCTCCCTTCCACCTTCAAAGACATGCTGACATGATTGACAACACTAAATTTGCCCGAGTGTGTGAATGTGAGTGGCAATATGATCTATCTGTGTTGGCCCTTTGATGAGGTGGCGACTTGTCCAGGGTGTACGCCGCCTTCTGCCCGAGCACAGCTGGGATATGCTCCAGCAACCCCCGAGGCCCTGAATGGGACAAGCGGTACAAAATGGATGGATGGATGTTCATGTATCAGTAGGTAACGAGGCAGTGTTTTTTTAAATGAGTCAAGTAAGGACAAGACTGAATGAGAGTCACTCCAGCGTGGGATTGTTGACTTTAAGGCAAGTGCTTTAGCCACATATTTATACAGCACGAAGAAACTGCACACAACCTTTAAGATTAGTGTCGTACTTACTGGAAACTTCAGCACATACTGTAGAATGGCCTGTTATGCAATGCTTGGCCTGGTTTTCTTCTGCGTTATTGCTACAAGTTTGTCAACTGATGAAGCCAGTCTTCTAAATAGTAAGTAATTTAAATAAAAATGTTATTTTGTTGAAATAAGCAGACATTGAAAAAAGTGACTCAATATTGACTTGATGAGATCAGCTGTATTTTTTGCACTTTTCCTGTCCTCATTTTTGTTTATTTTATCCCTTTCTAGAGAGGCACAAACTAAACATTGCTTCGGACACTTTTCTGATTTATATTTATATAGCTTTTTTCATTAACTGCTTTGACAAGTTTCTCGAGCAGGGTCATTCAAAAATGATTATGCGCCTGAAAAAAGACTTGGCAATTATGCTGTGCGGTTCTTGGATTTTTTTGTTTTTGTTTGTAGAAATATACTGCACATTCATTTGGATGTCGTTTGGAAACATTTTGGAAACATTTTGGAACCCTGTTTTTTTTTTTTACATCAGCATTTAATGTAGTTCAATTAGGGAAGAACATTGTCACATCTAATAAGTAGTATGACTGCAGTACTTTTGCACATTTATGTACGTTGTGGAACATAACTTTAAAATCATACAAAACCCAAAACCAATGAAGTTGACACATTGTGTAAATCGTAAATACAAACCCCATTTCCATATGAGAGGGAAATTGTGTTAGATGTAAATATAAACGGAAAACAAATGATTTGCAAATCCTTTTCAACACATATTCAATTCAATGTACTACAAAGACAAGATATTTGATGTTCAAACTCATACTTTTTTTTTTTTTTTTGCAAATAATAATTAACTTAGAATTTCATGGCTGCAACCAGGGGCGGTTCTAGGCATGCTTATATGAGGGGGCAGTCAGAAATGTGAAGGGGGCATCATGTGTACACATCATGCTCCAGCACTTTTTTTTCTGTGCTTATAGTAACGATGCTTTCTCCATTGAAATGGGTCTTTAGCTATGTGTCCAACCCCAACCTGGAGTAGTGGATTGCACTTTGTCAGGCCTCTACCTTCAGACCTGTCCAACTTGGGTGTCCCACCTGAAGACTAAGCTCCTGCTGATATAGCTCCGTAGCACCGAAAGTCCGCGAGGCACGCAAACTCCCTGATCACAATAAGGTGGCAATACCTCAGGGGGGGAAACATTAACAGCGCTGCCATATTTCCGACAGGGGAAACAGAAGCAGGCGTCTCGCACCACAGAATACTCTAGCCATGGTCGTGCGCGGTACCAGGCAGGATTGAATGATCTTATTGTTGTACCAAATGCACGCTTTGGGTAGCCACCCAGTATTGGCTGAGATGGTGCATTGACATTTAAGTCACTGGGTAGCTGAGCAGGCTGCTTTGGGGGAGCGCTTGTTGGGGGGATGGAGGGAGCTGGTGCAGGAGAAAGAGTGCTTGCTGGTGCTAAAGGTGCAGTATTTCTAGCTGCTGTCCCTGATGTACTAGCAGTAGCATCATTGCTACTACTACATGCAGGAGCAGGACTAAACTTTTTAAATACTCTGAAAAATGGATGCATTACAGAGCATTGACTTTCTCTTTGTGAGCTGCTGCAAGCTGGAGCAGAGAGTAAGCTTGAACAACAACAGAAAAAACTTGCTGTGATTACTTGAAGAAAAACAACAACACTACAGGACTACAGCCTGGGGCGGGGCTTTACTTAGGGGTCTGTCAGACACAGGTCACTTGTCTTCAGTTTGTCACATGCAGTGGATGTGGGCACTCATCTGGGCACAAAATTAATTCACTCCAATGTATGTGTGTTGCCCACTTGCTTGTAAATTGATGAAAACGGCTGTGTTTTTGTTTTTAGGTGTCTTGGTCATATCAAATTAATCTTATAATTTGTTTATGACAAAATGTAGATTGAAACATTAAAGGTTGACTATGTAAAATTACAAGAAAAACAACAGAAAAAGAATTCCAGCACTCGATTGCCAGGCCGTTGCTAAGTAAAACGGGCCGTTGCTAGGGACTCCGCTCTGAACAGAGGACAGCAGAGGAGGACTGCTAAGCAGGATATATACCTTATGTTTCATTTTTCCTGACATTAACAGCATCATAAATGACTTGTAGCTTGTTACAGGGACAGTGGAGGCTCTCTGCCTTCCAAACCACTGCTGCTCAGAGCCTCCGCTGTCAACGCTCTCGTCAAGTTGTAAAAAAAAAAAAAAAAAAAAAGGAACTCCGTAGCACCGAAAGTCCGCGACGATAAACGTGTTTATGACAGATAAGACTACACAAATACACCCATCCTAACAAGTATATGATAAATGTAGACAACTTTTCCTTTTCTTTTACTTTCATACTGCAACCAGTGATTTTATTGTAACGGGTTGAGTTAATCAATCAATCAATCAATGTTTACTTATATAGCCCTAAATCACTAGTGTCTCAAAGGGCTGCACAAACCACTACGACATCCTAGGTAGGCCCACATAAGGGCAAGGAAAACTCACACCCAGTGGGACATCGGTTACAATAATGACCCAGTGGGACGTCGGTGACAATGATGACTATGAGAACCTTGGAGAGGAGGAAAGCAATGGATGTCGAGCGGGTCTAACATGATACTGTGAAAGTTCAATCCATAATGGATCCAACACAGTCGCGAGAGTCCAGTCCAAAGCGGATCCAACACAGCAGCGAGAGTCCCGTTCACAGCGGAGCCAGCAGGAAACCATCCCAAGCGGAGGCGGATCAGCAGCGCAGAGATGTCCCCAGCCGATACACAGGCAAGCAGTACATGGCCACCGGATCGGACCGGACCCCCTCCACAAAGGAGAGTGGGACATAGAAGAAAAAGAAAAGAAACGGCAGATCAACTGGTCTAAAAAGGGAGTCTATTTAAAGGCCAGAGTATACAAATGAGTTTTAAAGTGAGACTTAAATGCTTCTACTGAGGTGGCATCTCGAACTGTTACCGGGAGGGCATTCCAGAGTACTGGAGCCCGAAATGAAAACGCTCTATAGCCCGCAGACTTTTTTTGGGCTTTGGGAATCACTAATAAGCCGGAGTCCTTTGAACACAGATTTCTTGCCGGGACATATGGTACAATACAATCGGCAAGATAGGATGGAGCTAGACCGTGTAGTATTTTATACGTAAGTAGTAAAACCTTAAAGTCACATCTTAAGTGCACAGGAAGCCAGTGCAGGTGAGCCAGTACAGGCATAATGTGATCAAACTTTCTTGTTCTTGTCAAAAGTCTAGCAGCCGCATTTTGTACCAACTGTAATTTTTTAATGCTAGACATGGGGAGACCCGAAAATAATACGTTACAGTAATCGAGGCGAGACGTAACAAACGCATGGATAATGATCTCAGCGTCTTTAGTGGACAGAATGGAGCGAATTTTAGCGATATTACGGATATGAAAGAAGGCCGTTTTAGTAACGCTTTTAATGTGTGCCTCAAAGGAGAGAATTGGGTCGAAGATAATACCCAGATTCTTTAACGTGTCGCCTTGTTTAATTGTTTGGTTGTCAAATGTTAGAGTTGTATTATTAAATAGAGGTCGGTGTCTAGCAGGACCGATAGTCAGCATTTCCGTTTTTTTGGCGTTGAGTTGCAAAAAGTTAGCGGACATCCATTGTTTAATTTCATTAAGACACGCCTCCAGCTGACTACAATCCGGCGTGTTGGTCAGCTTTAGGGGCATGTAGAGTTGGGTGTCATCAGCATAAAAGTGAAAGCTAACACCATAATTGCGTATGATGTCACCTAGCGGCAGCATGTAGATGCTGAAGAGTGCAGGGCCAAGGACCGAACCCTGGGGAACTCCACACGTTACCTTAACGTAGTCCGAGGTCACATTGTTATGGGAGACACACTGCATCCTATCAGTAAGATAAGAGTTAAACCAAGACAGGGCTAAGTCTGACATACCAATTCGTGTTTTGATACGTTCTAATAAAATATTATGATCGACAGTATCGAAAGCAGGGCTAAGATCGAGGAGCAGCAACATAGATGACGCATCAGAATCCATCGTTAGCAATAGATCATTAGTCATCTTTGCGAGGGCTGTCTCCGTGGAGTGATTTGCCCTGAAACCGGATTGAAAGGTTTCACATAGATTGTTGGATGCTAAGTGTTCATTTAACTGCTTCGCAACAATTTTTTCGAGGATTTTTGAAATAAAGGGAAGGTGAGACACCGGTCGGTAGTTTACCATGAGGTCAGGATCGAGGTTAGGTCTTTTAAGAAGAGGATGAATAACCGCTTTTTTGAATGCTAGGGGAACAGTGCCCGAGGAAAGTGATAAGTTTATAATATTTAGCACTGATGGACCTAATAATACAAAGAGCTCCTTGATCAGTTTCCCAGGAAGAGGGTCAAGTAAACATGTTGTTTGTTTTATTCCATTTGCACGTTGTAACAATTCCTCTAATGTTATTTCCTCAAAACGAGAGAAACTATTTTGGAGGGCAGTATCCGCCGTATATACAATCGTGTCAGTGTTAATAGAACCCCGTTGTAGCTGGGACGCATTGTCTTTAATCTCCTTTCTAATGACTTCAATTTTCTTACTAATGAATTGCATAAAGTCATCAGCTGAGTGGGTGAAGCTACTGGAAGGAGTCCCTTGTTGGGTTAGCGATGCTACCGTACTAAACAAAAATTTAGGATCGTTTTTATTACGGTGGATGAGATTTGAGTAATATTTAGCTTAAGCTAAGGTAAGCATGCGTTTAGAAGATATTAAATTATCACTCCATGCTTGATGGTGCACCTCAAGTTTAGTCGTGCGCCATTTGCGTTCCAGCTTTCTGCATAATCATTTCTGAGCTCTAGTTTCTTCTGTAAACCATGGGGTGCGCTTTTTTGGAGCCTTTTTTAACTTTAGCGGTGCTATGTTATCAATGGTTTCGCGCAGGGCGTCGTTAAAGTTGTTAGTGAGGTTATCAATAGAGCCCACATATTTTGGGAATGGTGCCATTACCGAGGGCAGTAGGTCAGCAAGAGTTGTCGTTGTGGCCGTATTAATGTTGCGGCTGCTATAGCAGTTATTATTATTATTAATTTGACGAACATGCGTCTGAACTTCGAATCTTATGAGGTAATGATCGGACAATACTTTAACTTTCGGGAGTATCGTAACTTTGGAGACGGTGATACCCCTGACAAGCACTAGGTCTATCGTATTACCGTTGCCATGCGTGGGTTCATTTATTATTTGTGTGAGACCACAGCTATCAATTATAGTCTGGAGCGCTACGCACGGTGGGTCCGATGGGGTATTCATATGGATATTAAAGTCCCCCATTATGATTATGTTATCGGCGTGTGTCACTAGATCAGCAACGAACTCTGAGAATTCATTGATAAAGTCCGAATAGGGCCCTGGGGGGCGGTAGATAACAGCCAGGTGTAGAGGCAGCGGTGTGACAGACCTCATAGTAAGCACCTCAAACGATTTATATTTATTATTTATGTTAGGACTAAGGTTAAAGTTTTCGTTGTATATTAGTGCGACCCCCCTACCCCTTTTAAGCGGACGGGCAATATGCGCATGTGTAAAGTTAGGAAGACATGCCTCATTTAGCGCAAAAAAGTCGTTTGGTTTAAGCCAGGTTTCGCTGAGACCGATGATGTTAAGATTGTTGTCTCTGATAATATCATTAACTAACAACGTTTTGGGAGACAATGATCTTATGTTTAAAAAACCTATATTATAGGTAGTCGGCTGTTTTAGGGAATTTTTGATCAAATTATCCGTAGTAGCAATATTAATAATGTTGTGTTTATTATGCCTAGTGTATTTAGAATAATTACGACTGTTTTAGGGAATTTTTGATTTTTGATTTTTGATCAAATTATCCGTAGTAGCAATATTAATAATGTTGTGTTTATTATGCCTAGTGTATTTAGAATAATTACGACCATATCTAGGAATTGATACGACGGGAATTTTCCGATTGTTTGTTTGTTGCTTTGATAAACTGCACGCATCATGGTTGGCCACCTCAGTAACGGGGATTTTCCGATTGTTTGTTTGTTGCTTTGATAAACTGCACGCATCATAGTTAGCCACCTCGGTAAAACACATGTCCATCTCTGAAACACTCAAAGCAGAAAAAACTTGTTCTAATTTAACAGACTCCTTACCCAGACCAGTAGTCTCGCATCTTTCATTTAAATCCGGCTGCAGGATGGAGGGAAGTGGTGTTCTGTGGGGATTAGCCTTCTGCTTTGTTTTTAGCCCCGCTCGACATCCGCGTTTCCGATCACACCGCTGGCGTCTGCTCCGTAGACGGCCCCCGCTGCTACTATACTCCCCTGCTTCACAGGCGGCTGGATGTACCCGCTGCAGCACTCCCGTGCTAGTCAGCACGTCCAGCAAGCACGCGTCTATCAGTCCAAAACGGCCCGATATGTCCATATCCAGAAGTGTCTGGTGGTCGTACGTGATCACGGAGTGACCACGATATGAGCCAGCCATGAAGTCTGCAGAACTGTCCGGCATTTCCGCCAAATGTTCCATCTTTAGCAAGAGCTCCGCAATGTCGCAGTCCGTCCGGGCGCCGCCATCTTGGATTTTAGTGAAGGGGAGTTAAGGGGAGATGTTAATGTTAATGTGTCAACTTTCACGTACTTAGTTTCATGTATTGTTCTGTGAAGTTTACAGAGTGCCAGTGAAGGCAACACGTTCAGAGTTGCATGCTGGGGGTTACCTGTGATTGGGTGAGGAATAGGAGGGAGAGTTTGGTCATGCTGGGATGCGGAAGTGAAGAGGTCGGAGTTTTAGAGTGAGAGAGACAGACGCACGAGAGATAAGTTTACAACAATACTAGAGAGATATATAAATGTGCCTTTGGCGGTGGTTACGCCCCACAGTAGCCTGTTACGTGTCTAACAATAAAGACAGCAAGTGTACTACGCCTCTCGACTGGTTTCTGTGGAAACGCTACAGTATGTTTACTGAGGGCTGAGGGGTGTGTGCGGGTGTGTGTCTGCTGCGCAGCCTGTGGAATGTGGAATGGTGAATACATGCACAGCGGAGGGAGGGATGAGAGGGAAGCCGACACTACTATATCGTGGGTGTCCCTTTTTTGGCGGATTTTTCCGCTAGTGCAGATAATTTTGTCAACTTGTAATGTAGTAATTTTGTGAGTTTATTCAAATTTGCTTTCTCAAATTTTGATTTGAGGGGGCAAGACATTTATTTAAGGGGGCTCTGCCCCCTCTTGCCCCTGCATAGAGCCGGCCATGGTTGCAACACGTGCCAAAGTAGTTGGGAAAGGACATGTTCACCACTGTGTTACATCACATTTTCTTTTAACAACACTCAATAAACTTTTGGGAACTAAGGAAACTAATTCCTGTAGCTTTGAAAGTGGAATTCTTTCCCGTTCTTGTTTTATGTCGAGCTTCAGTCGTTCAACAGTCCGGGGTCTCCGCTGTCGTATTTTATGCTTCATAATGCGCCGCACATTTTTGATTGGAGATATGTCTGGACTGCAGGCGGGCCAGGAAAGTACCCACACTCTTTTACTACAAAACCACGCTGTTGTAACATGTGGCTTGACATTGTTTTGCTGAAATAAGTAGGTGCGTCCATGATAATGTTGCTTGGATGACAACATATGTTGCTCCAAAACCTGTATGGACCATTCAGCATTAATGGTTACCCATGCCTTGGGCACTAATTTACCCCCATACCATCACAGATGCCGGCTTTTGAACTTTGCAATTTGGGTGGTTATTTTCCTCTTTGTTCCAGAGGACACCACATCCACAGTTTCCAAATACAGTTTGAAGTGTTGACTCATCAGACCACAGAACACTTTTCCACTTTGCATCAGTCCATCTTAGATGAGCTCGGGCCCAGCGAAGCAGGTGGCGTTCCTGGGTGTTGTTGATAAATGGCTTTCGCTTTGCATAGTAGAGTTTTAATTTGCACTTACAGATGTAGCAACCAACTGTAGTTACTGATAGTGGTTTTATGAAGTGTTCCTGAGCCCATGTAGTGATATCCTTTACACACTGATATCAGTTTTTGCTGCAGTACCGCCTGAGGGATCAAAGTACCGTAATATCATCGCTTACGTCTTTGTAGCATATTCAAATTAATATGTGTTGAAAATTATTTGCAAATCATTGTATTCCATTTATTTTTACATCTCACACAATTTCCCAACTCATGAAAACAAGGTTTGTACCATGAATTGATTCACGTAGACCCCGATTTAAACAAGTTGAAAATTTTATCCGGGTGTTACCATTTAGTGGTCAATTGTACGGAATGTGTACTGAACTGTTCAATCTACTAATAAAAGTTTCAATCAATCAATCAATCAATGTTGAAGATGGAATGGTTTTAATCAGTTGAAAAATGTAGAAATTGTGTGAGATTGAAAAATGGTAATTCATTTTGAATGGGAAAAATGTCCCAGAATTTTTGGAATTTGTTGATGAAAGCCCGCGATTCCCGAATAGGCTGACAAGTTTGACGAGGGAACGGTTTGAATCAAATGAAAAATGTGGAAGGTAGAGCGCGCAAAATCCGGAGAAGAAGAAGAAAAAGACTCAATAGATGAATTTTGGATATTAGAAAAAATGTGGGACCATATTAGAAAAACATGTGTGAGCATTCACACATATGTGTAGATAGAACATGTTAAACAGAAATTAAGCAGATGTTAACAGTAGATTAACAATTAGATTGTGAGGGACAAGCGGTAAATAATAATATAGATGGGAAATAATACAAACTAAATAATACAAAAGGATATGCAAAATATGTTACTGTAATGGACCCGAATGGTGGAATATTAAAATCCAATAAAATAGTTACTTAAAACCAATATAAATATTAAGAACCCAAAGTAGTGAAAGCAGCCGTCCCAAAACAAGGGAATATGATTTTGCTCGTTCACAATTCATTACAATACCAATTAAAAACAGTGAAGTTGTCAACACTAAAATACCAATTGGTAGCCAATACTATAGGTGAGGGTACATTAACGACAGGCGCAGTGGGCCAGTGTCCTGGCTCCGCCCACTTCCATGGCGTTCTCCTGCACACAGAATTAAAACGTAGGCAGGCCACAGGGATAAAATAATTTAAAACCACGGAGACGCTATACAGGGCTGAGGTCACACTTACACGCTGCTGTAGTTCCGTGTCAACGTATTGGCTACGCCCACTCTCCTCGCCAGTCTCCGGTCACTCGCGGGACCTATGTGGCCGTACCCGTCCCGCTCCGCCTCTTGGTCGCTTCCGGGGGTCGCCGCAGGTCTCTGGGTCCCAATCGCCCCATGTCCACAGAACCACACAGCCAGTGTGCAACGCACGAGCCCACAAGCCCACAGCCCAAGGCAGTTGGATGTCCCCACAGATCCACAGTACACGGCACTTACTTGGGAGGCAGAGTTACCTCTGCCCCTGCCTGTTGTGGACGTCTTGGGGTTCGTTCCGGTAGCCTGCGGGGTCTACTGTGTAGTCCGGGGGGTTCCTTCCCAGCCTGCGTGCGTCTGCAAAGCCTGTCGATTCTTCCCTGCTCCTGGCAAAGCCTGTCGATTCCCTCTGTCGACCCTCCTCCTTCCTCTGCCTGTTCTCCTTTTAAATGTGCAGTCCTAATGCTCCACAGGTGCGTCCAATTTCCGTGCCGTCTGATTGGGCACTTTGGTTGTTAGGGGCAACAAGCTAAAAGGGGCAATGTCTTAAAATGCCAGCAAAGTTCACATGTAGTAAAACATGCAATTAAAGACAATCAAATTCTAAAATGTAAAAACATGCAATTAAAAATACAATCCAATTTTAAAGTGTAAAAACATGCTAAAAACATGCAATTAAAATCCACAGCAATAAAAACAACATAAGACTTGCATGGCAATGAAACAAAACAAATGAAATCCCCTACTTGTGTCCCATCACATTACTGCATATGTCAGTAGCCTTAGTAACCTGTTTACTTGCTACTAAAAGAGAAGCTGCCTACTAGGCCTATGTTCACTATGTTATTTAATGCCAAATACATTTTTGAGTGCAATAAGAAATGTATGTTTAGTGTATCATAAGATTTGTTGTTAAAATAAAGCCAATAATGACATTTTTGCGGGCCCCTTTATTATCAATTGTATCAGAATACATTTTGGTACCTGTCCCTGTACCATGAAATCGGTTTTGGCACATCCCTACTGTGTACTATAAGTTTAATATCAACTGTATGTCCCAGGCATAGTATGCACCATTTCCAGAGGTGGGTAGTAACGCACTACATTTACTCCGTTACATTTACTTGAGTAACTTTTGGGATAAATTGTACTTCTACGAGTAGTTTTTATACAACATACTTTTACTTTTACTTGAGTATATTTATACAGAAGAAACGCTACTTTTACTCCGCTCCATTTATCTACATTCAGCTCGCTACTCGTTACTTTTTTTTTTTTATCGATCTGTTAATGTTTGTTTCGGTTTATGACAGAGCTTCAAAGTAGGATCTGCACATGCCTGCATTTCACCAATCACATGCAGTCACTGGTGACGTTGGACCAATCAAACAGAGCCAGGCGGTCACATGACCCAACTTAAACAAGTTCAAAAAGGTATTGGGGTGTTACCATTTAGTGATCAATTGTACGGAATATGTACTGTACTGTGCAATTTACTAATAAAAGTTTTAATCAATCAATCAAAAGTGTAAAGGAAAAAAGACACTTTTTATTTCTACCGTACTTCCCGTCAAAAGCCTAAAGACTGATCGCACAGTTCCTGTCTTCACAATAAAAGTGCCGCTCCATCGCGCCTGCGCTAACAAAATAAGAGTCTTCGAAAGCCAGTGCAAACAAGCTAGCAAGCTACGGAGTTTGCCGCCAATGTATTTCTTGTAAAGTGTATAAAAACGAATATGGAAGCTGAACAAATAAGATGTCAAAAACCAACGACTTTCATGTGGTATTAGACGGAAAGGAGGAACTTTTTTCTCCTCCATTTGAAAAAGTGGACGTTATCAGCACTAAAATGCAAGTCATCAGAATCAGGTAATACACCAACTTATATTCTTGTCTTCATGAAAGATAGGAATCTATGTGTTAAACATCCATGTATATTCATTAAAACACCTTTAACATATCAACAAAAACGGCAAAATAAATAAATATAAATTATATACTGTATATATAAATGTATGTATATATGTATATGATATGTGTGTGTATGTATATGTACATATGAGGTAGATCACCTCGACTTGGTCATTTATTAAGTAATTGATTAACGTTGAAAAACTTATTGGGGTGTTACCATTTAGTGGTCAATTGTAGGGAATATGTACTGTACTGTGCAATCTACTAATACAAGTTTCAATCAATCAATCAATCAATCAATCAATCAATCAATCAATCAATCAATCAATCAATGCCTATTGAGCCTATGGTGCTGTTAAGTTATTGTGGCTCAATGTGCCTTAATTTTTTTTATTTTAATGTACTATTATTTTAAATACATTATTGTTTTAGTTGCTTAAGAGATATTTATGGCTCTGAATTTTGTGCATTATTTGTTGCCGTAATCAGGTTACTCATCAGTTACTCAGTACTTGAGTAGTTTTTTCACAACATACTTTTTACTTTTACTCAAGTAAATATTTGGGTGAATACTCCTTACTTTTACTTGAGTAATACATCTATAAAGTAACAGTACTCTTACTTGAGTACAATTTCTGGCTACTCTACCCACCTCTGACCATTTCAAATACTGTTGTCATGTAACCTACAGCCGCATCCATTCGAAATCTGATAATCACATCGTATCAAGAAAGTCTTCAAATGCTCGGTGAAAGTGCCTTTCTGAAACAACAAAGGTAAGCCCAACAAGCAAAAATGTTTATTATGTCATATGTCTGTGTCTGTGTTGTGTCTGTTACTGTTTTTACACACAGGGAAAGCACACACAACCACAATTGAATTTATTTTCAATGTGTGTGACTAGACGAAGTTCACTCTTGTCGGCCACCCATGGCTTGACATTCCGTCGTCAAACCGAGACAGAGACCTTGGAAATCGGACATGCTGCTGAGGTTTTTCAATCAACAGTCCAAGTCTTTAAGGAAAAAGTGAAGCAGAGGTATAAAAGGGATATTACAGAAGAAGGTATGAAATTTAACTGTTTTTTAAAGGGGAACTGCACTTGTTTGCAATAATTATGAAACATTTGGTGACGGATTGATTGATTTTTTTTTTCATAAAAAGTCCGCTTACAGCGCAGCCAATTGGATCACCACTATTTTATTTGCTACCCTATGCTTCTTACTAAGTTGTTTCAATAGACAGTGTTTTTTTTTTTCATAAAGCATCTCAAAGGTATTAAAAACATACCATATGCATCATCTCCTTCATTTTCACTGTAGATTAGGTTAGATAGTACTTTATTTATTTATACTTTAGATATTGTCCCAACTCTGTTTTCTCAGGTCATTTTTGATAGCTATCATACTATGTTCTGTACATATTCTTGGAAAACTATTTTTGTCATCAATGTTCCTCTTCTTGTAGTTTCTGTCATCGATTATGAAAAATGGCACATGATCACTGATGTCGGATATTAGCAGGCCACTTGTGATATTGTTATCAAAACAATAGTGTGGCGCTGTGTCCTGAGATTCTGCTTGGCCTTGCGATTTTAAGATGTAAACTCAGGCTGTACATTGTGTCAATAAAGTAATTTGGGCTTTTGTTTGTTAGGGTTCAAGAGGTCAATGTTGAAGTCTCCTCAAAGAAGGTTATTTTTGACTGATTTCAGTAAAAGTAGCCTTAATCCAGTTCTCAAACGTATCAATGTTTTATTTCGGTGATCCGTATGTACAACTGATCAGTACGTTTTTGCTTTTTTCATGACATATTTCAATGGTTACACATTCTAAGATATTATCAATAGCTAGTGACATATTTTTTTACATTTTGTAGTTTAGGTTCTTCATCACATACACAGCTACTCCCCCTCCGTTCTTGTTGATTCTGTAGATATAATTTAGTTCATATCCTTACAGGTCAACATCTTTTCTTTTTTCTTTTTTTAGCATCCATCCATGTTTCTGAGATAGCGATAACTTTGAAGGGTTTGTTGAATCGTTCCAAAAATTGCTTCGCATTGTTGTCTTTAGCATACAAATTTCTGCTGTTTAAAGGAATAATCGACAATTTGTTGTCTATTTTAATGTTTTTGTTATATTGTTTGTGCGTAGAAAACCCTGTTTCCATATGAGTTGGGAAATTGTGTTGGATGTAAATACAAACGGAATACAATGATTTGCAAATCCTTTTCAACCCATACTCAAGTGAATGCACTACAAAGATATTTGATGTTCAAACTCATAAACTTTATTTTATTTTTTGCAAATAATAATTAACTTAGAAATTCATGGCTGCAACATGTGCCAAAGTAGTTGTTCACTACGGTGTTAGATCACCTTTTCTATTAACAACACCAAATAAACGTTTGGGAACTGAGGAAACTAATTGTTGCAGCTTTGAAAGTGGAATTCTTTCTCATTCTTGTTTTATGTAGAGCTTCAGTCGTTTAAGTGAAGTGAATTATAATTATATAGCGCTTTTTCTCTAATGACTCAAAGCGCTTTACATAGTGAAACCCAATATCTAATTTTTACATTTAAACCAGTGTGGGTGGCACTGGGAGCAGGTGGGAAAAGTGTCTTGCCAAAGGACACAACGGCAGTGACTAGGATGGCGGAAGCGGGATTCGAACCTGCAACCCTCAAGTTGCTGGCACGGCCGCTCTACCAACCGAGCTATACCGCCCCGTTTAACAATCCGGGGTCTAGGCTGTCGTATTTTACGCTTCATAATGCGCCACACATTTTTGATGGGAGACAGGTTGGACTGCAGGCAGGCCAGGAAAGTACCCGCACTCTTTTTTTTTACGAAGCCACGCTGTTGTAAAACGTGCTGAATGTGCCTTGGCATTGTTTTGCTGAAATAAGCAGGGGCGTCCATGAAAAAGACGGCGCTTAGATGGCAGTATATGTTGTTCCAAAACGTGTATGTACCTTTCAACATTAATTGTGCCTTCACAGATGTGTAAGTTACCCATGCCTTGGGCACTAATGCACCCTCATACCATCACAGATGCTGGCTTTTGAACTTTGCGTCGATAACAGTCTGGATGGTTTGCTTCCACTTTGGTCCGGATGAGACATCGTCAAATATTTTCAAAAACAATTTGAAATGTGGACTCGTCAGACCACAGAACACTTTTCCACTTTGCATCAGTCCATCTTAGATGATCTCGGGCCCAGAGAAGCTGGCGGCGTTTATGGATGTTGTTGATAAATAGCTTTCGCTTTGCATAGTAGAGCTTTAACTTGCACTTACAGATGTAGCGATGAACTATATTTAGTGACAGTGGTTTTCTGAAGTGTTCCTGAGCCCATGTGGTGATATCCTTTAGAGATTGATGTCGGCAGTGCCGTCTGGGGTATTAAAGGTCACGGTCATTCAATGTTGGTTCACAGCCATGCCGCTTATGTCGGATTTTGATGCAGTGCCGTCCGAGGTATCAAAGGTCATGGTCATTCAATGTTGGTTTCCGGCCATACCGCTTATGTGGAGTTATTTC
The DNA here is from genome assembly GCF_033978795.1 of Nerophis ophidion. NCBI lineage: Eukaryota > Metazoa > Chordata > Actinopteri > Syngnathiformes > Syngnathidae > Nerophis > Nerophis ophidion. Next base: position 36,676,393 of record NC_084613.1, read on the forward strand.
TCCAGATTCTCTAAACCTTTTGATAATATTATGGACCGTAGATGTTGAAATCCCTAAATTTCTTGCAATTGCACTTTGAGAAACGTTGTTCTTAAACTGTTTGACTATTTGCTCACGCAGTTGTGGTGGGGGAGGATGCCGGACAGACCTGGCAGGCCCAAACGCATTGTGAGGGTTTGCTGGGAACGTCTGGCAGAGTCTCCTGTCAGAGAAAGTTTCAATTCCCACCTCCGGAGGAAATTTGAACATGTCACGAGGGAGGTGCTGGACAGTGAGTCCGAGTGGACCATGTTCCGCACCTCTATTGTCGAGGCGGCTGATCGGAGCTGTGGCCGCAAGGTAGTTGGTGCTTGTCGTGGCGGTAATCCTAGAACCCGCTGGTGGACACCAGCGGTGAGGGATGCCGTCAAGCTGAAGAAGGAGTCCTATCGGGTTCTTTTGGCTCATAGGACTCCAGAGGCAGTGGACAGGTACCGACAGGCCAAGCGGTGTGCAGCTTCAGCGGTCACAGAGGCAAAAACTCGGACATGGGAAGAGTTTGGGGAAGCCATGGAAAATGACTTCCGGATGGCTTCTAAGCGATTCTGGACCACCATCCGCCGCCTCAGGAAGGGTAAGCAGTGCACTGTCAACACCGTGTATGTTGCGGATGGTGTTCTGCTCACCTCAACTGCGGATGTTGTGGATAGGTGGAAGGAATACTTTGAAGACCTCCTCAATCCCACCAACACGTCTTCCTATGAGGTAGCAGTGCCTGGGGAATCCGTGGTGGACTCTCCTATTTCTGGGGCTGAGGTTGCTGAAGTAGTTAAAAAGCTCCTCGGTGGCAAGGCCCCAGGGGTGGATGAGATCCGCCCAGAGTTCCTTAAGGCTCTGGATGCTGTGGGGTTGTCTTGGTTGACAAGACTCTGCAGCATCGCGTGGACATCGGGGGCGGTACCTCTGGATTGGCAGACCGGGGTGGTGGTCCCTCTCTTTAAGAAGGGGGACCGGAGGGTGTGTTCCAACTATCGTGGGATCACACTCCTCAGCCTTCCCGGTAAGGTTTATTCAGGTGTACTGAGAGGAGGCTACGCCGGATAGTCGAACCTCGGATTCAGGAGGAACAGTGTTGTTTTCGTCCTGGTTGTGGAACTGTGGACCAGCTCTATACTCTCGGCAGGGTTCTTGAGGGTGCATGGGAGTTTACCCAACCAGTCTACATTTGCTTTGTGGACTTGGAGAAGGCATTCGACCGTGTCCCTCGGGAAGTCCTGTGGGGAGTGCTCAGAGAGTACGGGGTATCGGACTGTTTTATTATGGCAGTCCGATCCCTGTACGATCAGTGTCAGAGCTTGGTCCGCATTGCTGGCAGTAAGTCGGACACGTTTCCAGTGAGGGTTGGACTGCGCCAAGGTTGCCCTTTGTCACCGATTCTGTTCATAACTTTTATGGACAAAATTTCTAGGCGCAGTCAAGGCATTGAGGGGTTCCGGTTTGGTGGCCGCGGGATTAGGTCTCTGCTTTTTGCAGTAGATGTGGTCCTGTTGGCTTCATCTGGCCGGGATCTTCAGCTCTCACTGGATCGGTTCGCAGCCGAGTGTGAAAGGGCCGGAATGAGAATCAGCACCTCCAAATCCGAGTCCATGGTTCTCTCCCAGAAAAGGGTGGAGTGCCATCTCCGGGTTGGGGAGGAGACCCTGCCCCAAGTGGAGGAGTTCAAGTACCTAGGAGTCTTGTTCACGAGTGGGGGAAGAGTGGATCGTGAGATCGACAGGCGGATCGGTGCGGCATCTTCAGTAATGCGGACGTTGTACCGATCTGTTGTGGTGAAGAAGGAGCTGAGCCGGAAGGCAAAGCTCTCAATTTACCGGTCGATCTACGTTCCCATCCTCACCTATGGTCATGAGCTTTGGGTAATGACCGAAAGGATAAGATCACGGGTACAAGCGGCCGAAATGAGTTTCCTCCGCCGTGTGGCGGGGCTGTCCCTTAGAGATAGGGTGAGAAGCTCTGTCATCCGGTAGGAACTCAAAGTAAAGCCGCTGCTCCTCCACATCGAGAGGAGCCAGATGAGGTGGTTTGGGCATCTGGTCAGGAAGCCACCCGAACGCCTCCCGAGGGAGGTGTTTAGGGCACGTCCAACCGGTAGGAGGCCACGGGGAAGACCCAGGACACGTTGGGAAGACTATGTCTCCCGGCTGGCCTGGGAACGCCTCGGGATCCCCCGGGAAGAGCTAGACGAAGTGGCTAGGGAGAGGGAAGTCTGGGCTTCCCTGCTTAGGCTGCTGCCCCCGCGACCCGACCTCGGATAAGCGGAAGATGATGGATGGATGGATGGTTGTGGACAAAGGGGTGTACCTCGCCCCATTCTTTCTTGTGAAAGACTGAGCATTTTTTCGGAAGCTGTTTTTATACCCAATCATGGCACCCACCTGTTCCCAATTAGCCTGCACACCTGTGGGATGTTCCAAATATGTTGTCTTTGTAGCATATTCAAATGAATATGGGTTGAAAATGATTTGCAAATCATTGTATTCCATTTATATTTACATTTAACACAATTTCCCAACTAATATGGAAACGGTGTTTGTGTAATAAAAACAATTATTCCTAGTGTGAAAGAAAAAAACGGTATCTGGATCTATATCCTTATCTAATTCCGGACTATTGTGATCAATGTGTCTGAATGTTTTCAGTTCCATTTTTTCCTGTTTACCATTTGTGTTGCTCACTGAATGTCTATAAGTGTAGATAAATATGCACCTGAGTTAAGATCATCTTGTTTGGTAGTCCCTTGGAGCGTTGTCATTTTGTAGTCCAATGTCAATGATTGTTTTCTTTCAGACTCCATTATTGTTGTAGTTGCTGGGAATTCTGATATTCGTCCAGATTCTTGATGTCATTGACAACTAGGACTCTTGCTTGTAGACCTCCATTCAGCTCTATGATCTGGCAGTTGGCGCTCCAGGTTCCCTAAATTTTCCATTGTTTCCTCAAGTCGCATGCTTTCGTAGCGATTTTAGCATTGCATTTAGTGAGGTGCCCTTCAGCTCTTTTCCCTACGTCAGCAGTGCCATTTTGGATTTCCTTTGGGCGAGCTTAATGATAGTTACTGGCGTGGTGTTGGTGCCTCTTCTATTCAGTGAAATGCATGCATCAACAGTGTTAATATTGACATCAATTCCCTATGATTGCAGAAAATTGACCACGTGTTGCTATGTTGAAGCAGGGTCTATGTTATCTGGTTCTCCTCTGTTGTCAACTGCTCTTGCATAGGATCGAGGAATGATGCAAAGCCCTGCAATGATGATGTCATTCTGTCACGTAAACTGACCCATTTCCTCTATGAAGTTTTCCAAAACAGTGATATTCCCCAGATTGGTGACATCTTGTTGTCTGGCATTGGGCTGTTGTCTCAATGCAGCCATCTCTTCCCTAAAGTTCTTCAAATCTGTGTTATCTTGTGACATGGCACACTGCTGCTTCTCTATTTTAATGGTCTCCACAACACTGCTATTGTCCCAATGGGTGTTATCTTGTTGCATGGCATTCAACTGTTGGCGCAATGTTGCATTTTCCCCGTTCAGCTTCTCCACCTCCTGTTTTATGGCATCCATTTCTTCTCTGAACTTTTTAAATTCCACCATATCTTCACAATATTCGTTTCTCTTTGAATATCTGTTCTTGGATATCTGTAAAATCCTTTTTTGTAAACCGCTGAACATCTGTTACCCGAGAGTGTCGACCTTGCTTCGTGTCTTATTTGTATCAATTTGTAGGTTTCCTACTACCTCTCTCAAGTCTGGTTCCACCCCTGATAACTTTGTATTGCCACGTTAACGGAGCAATACACCGTTAGTGATATTGTTATGATAAGTGCTAGCGAGGACAAACTATTTATAGCGGGGCTGTGATCACTAGCGTGTGCGTCTACATAATCGAGTGGTCTGCTGCCTACTCGCTTACTTGCTCCCTGTAAGTCTATTCTAGATCATAAATCATGCATCCTACCAGGACAGAAGATGTCTGAGTAGGTATTTAGACAAGTTGGTACACTTTGACAGCCGTTTAGGACCTGAAAATGGCCAGACTTACTTAGTGAGAATATGAGACGTTCTTCACTTAAATGGGACTGTATGAACATCCCAGTATTCGGCATCCTAATGACAGCAGACGTTGCACAGTGAGTGATTTTTTATTATGTTTGTTGTCTCTTATAAAGTTTGCAGTGAGTGATAATAATCAGTGATGAAGAAGAAATAAGCAAACGTTGTGATTTTTAAATATTAAATCTTATTTTAAAAGTGCCCATTACAACATAACATATGTAAATACATGAGGTATATACAACCTTATGTGGAAGGGGTGAGGTCCACGCATTCCCTGCGGGCAGGGTGTGTGCAGGTGCCAGCCATGAAGCAGAAGACAGGTGAGTGGATATCTCAGCAGGATGAGTTATCTAATCACCTGTTCCTTTATTAGCAGCGTCGGAGACAATGAGGGGAGGAGACTGACGGGGGGTGACACAAGAGCAAGAGGGAGAGGAGGAGAATAAAAGGAAGAAGAACACAATTGCTGAAAAGCACGAGAAGACAATTGCTGAAAAGCACGAGAGAGACTGACAAAATAAAATTCATTGTAAACCCTGAACACGAGTGCGTGTGGCCGTGGTCTGTGGTCCAAGAAAAAACCCAGCAGTAAAGTTAAAGTACCAATGATTGTCACACACACACTAGGTGTGATGAAATTTGTCCTCTGCATTTGACCCATCCCCTTGTTCACCCCCTGGGAAGTGAGGGGACCAGGGGGCAGCAGTGGTGCCGCGCCCGGAAATCATTTATGGTAATTTAAAGGCCTACTGAAACGCACTACAACCCACCACGCAGTCTGATAGTTTATATATCAATGATGAAATATTAACATTGTAACACATGCCAATATGGCCTTTTTAGTTTACTAAATTGCAATTTTAAATTTCCCGGGAGTTTCGTCTTGAAAACGTCGTGTAATGATGACGTGTACGCAACATGTCACAGGTTTTAAGGAAATATGAGCGCTGCGCACACACACAGTTAAAATTCGTCTGCTTTACCCGCATAATTACACAGTATTTTGGACATCTGTGTTGCTGAATCTTTTGCAATTTGTTCATTTAATATTGGAGAAGTCAAAGTAGAAAGATGGAGTAGGGCACACAAGTTAGCCACACAAACACATGGTGATCCCTTGTTTAGAATTCCTGGAGGTGATACTTTACTATGGATCAAAGCGCGGTCAAGCAAACATGAATCACGATGGAATGTCAACCAGCAGGTTTCGGTGAGAAAATTGTGGTAAAAAGTCGCTTCTTACCGGATATAAGCTGAGCTTGTGCCATCCATAGCTGCCGTCGACTCCCCTGAGACGCTGCGCGTCAACACACCCGTGGACACACCTCCGACTATCAGGTACTATTAAACTCAGTAAAACACTAGCAACACAATAGAAAGATAAGGGATTTCACAGAATTATCCTAGTAAATGTGTCTAAAAACATCGGAATCCGTCCCAATGCAATCGCGTTTTTTTTTTTACTTTTTTTTTTTTTTTTTCCCTAGTCCATCCCTATCAATATCCTCAAACACGAATCTTTCATCCTCGCTCAAATTAATGGGGAAATTGTCATTTTCTCGGTCCGAATAGCACTTTTTGTTGGAGGCTCCCATTAAAATCCATGTGAATATGTATGGAGCCATCAACATGTGACGTCATCGTCTGCGACTTCCGGTACAGGCAGGGCTTTTCTCTTAGCACCGAAACTTGCGAACTTTATCGTGGATGTTCTTTACTAAATCCTTTCAGCAAAGATATGGCAGTATTGTGGAATGATCAAGTATGACACATAGAATGAACCTGCTATTCCCGTTTAAATAAACAAATCTCATTTCAGTAGGCCTTTAACCGCCAATTCCAACCTTTGATACTGAGTGTCAAGCAGGGAGGCAATGGGTCCCATTTTTTAATAGTCTTTTGGCCGGGGTTTGAACTCACAACCTACTCACAACCTACCGATCTCAGAGCGGACATTTTAACCACTAGGCCACTGAGACGTTTATACCTCAATTGAGGTGTTTGGATGTTTTTTTAAAGGCTTTGGAGGCTGAATTGTGCGGCTCCTGTTGGCTCCATCGTAAGTGGACTGTTGATCCCATTTCCTTAATATTTAGATTGCAAAATAAATAATCACTTGCATCCATTGTCATATGTCTGATAATGATTGTGGACGATAAGCAAAATCCCCCCAAAAGTGCAGTTCCTCTTTCAGATAAGGCCATGTTTAAGTCTCTGTTCAAAATAGACTATCATCCAGATAAAATGATTATTTTTGTTATTGTTAAACTTTGATACTGTTTTTTTAATCCTATGAACCATTTATGTTGTCATCTTTACCGGTGTATAGGTTTGCTTTCATGGGAGCATGTGGAACTTATAGCAGAGCTGTCAGGATGTCCACCTTTAACATATCCAGGTCTTTGTCAGCACAGTCACATCAGCAAGTACCGCTCCATATCTGGCATCTGCAACAACAGGTATGTGCCTAACTTTGTTGGCAGGATAAGTAGCAACGCACAAGTAGAAATCATAAAAATATGGTAGAGCCACCCCACCAGATCAACCCCAAATACCCGCAACAGAACCTTTACGTAGAGGACTTGGGGGAAAGCTGAGCGATCTCGTTGTCACATCCTGTTTGTGTCATTTAATCATTTTCTTGCTGTTGATGTTACTTTAACAAAATTGTAGCTTCCAGGAGAAGTGTAACCAATGCCTAACGCTATATTTTTAACTTGTCTTGAGCAACCAAGGCTAACACAGCTCAATTCCAACACGTATCTTGTTCTTCTCATATGCATGTCTATTCTCCTCCCTTATTTCCGCAACAATAACACTTCCTACTTATTCGCCAATCACCCTCCAGGCGTGTTAGGTTCACGGCCATGGCAACTGTGAACATCACCCACACAAACGCAACATCAACCCCAGCAGGTCGTTACATTAGCCCTCTCTTTCAAAGTCCCTCGTCCCTGAGGGGGACAACAAAATCTTCCAAGTGGGCGGCGACCAGCCCACTTTAGAGATTTTGTGACAGTTTGGGGAAGAAGTTACAGGAAGTGTTACATCTTGTGTAACACTCCGCTCCTACTCCTGCAGGAGTCCCCGGTGCTCGCTGGTCACATTGCAGGACAAACTTTTCTGCAAGGGCCCATCCAGTCACTGTTCAGCTAGCATCTTCCCTTTTACTGTTAGGGGTTGTACACTCACACCAACTCTTTAGCCGTGAAATGTTGCCCTTTTTCATGCATGTCATAATTCCTCTTTTGTTAACAGCCAGCATTCCACAGCTAGTTCCTAGCAAATTCATGGGCTCCTTCCAGCTGGTCTTGTGATCTCTTGGCGTACTCAGCTACTGGTGGACCATTTGGCGCATGCCTTTTAATGCGGGCGTACAGATCTCTTGGCCCAGCATTAAAACAGCTCAGCTGGAGCAGGAAATGTGAAATACCTGACCTGTATGCCAGCAGCAGGAGGGGAACATGGCAATCTCAGTCCCGCTGTTGTCCGAGGGGAACATGGCATTCCCAGTCCCGCTGTTGTCCTAAGGTGTAGTTAAATCTCTCTACAAGATTATCACTCTGTTGGTAACAGGGTGTGATCAAGGTCTTCCGAGAGCCAAGTTTCTCGCACAATATTGCAAAAAGCCTTGTCTCAAAGTTGGTGCCTTGATCAGTGTGGATGATCTCTAGGGCAGGATAAGCTGCTGCCGAACATTCCTGCTGCCGAACATTCCTTCCAACAGCGCATCTGCAATATTTTGAGCTTCTTGGTCGGGCAGGCTGTATGCTTCAGGTCACTTTGTAAAGTAGTCCACGGTGTGAGGATGTAGTGGTTACCTCTTTCTGTGTGAGGGAAGGGCCTGAGGACATCCATCCCCAATTTCTCCATAGGACAGGGAATTGCTGTAGCTGTGCATGTGATCTGTCTGCGGGGCCCTTCTTTGCCACGCATCTGTCACAATGCTCACAATAGTCAATCACATCTCTTCTGTGTTGACCAATAAATGACTTGGCGAAGGTGGCTTAGGATCTTGAATATGGCAAAGTGCCCAGATCCCGGGACTCTGTGCACCTCTTGTAGGACCGACTCTCTCAAAGCTTTTAGTACCACCACTTGCCAACAGGTCTCCCCTGTGACTGGTTCTCCCCAGCCTGTTGTAGCAAGCCATCAGACGAAAGCAGGGTTTCGAACATTGACCAGATTCACCACAATGTCCCTGACCATTAGAGTTATCTCTTCGGTGACTGAAGCTTTACTGAGGTAGGTAAAACGACAACCCTTCTTGGCGCCACCTCTGTCTTTATTATTTTTGCAGAGGACACTGTGTCCACTAATGCTGTGCAACGTATCCCCCCTGCCCCCACGTCCTCTACAGTCACAGGAGTGTACCAACAGTTCCTTACCCAGGTTCATCCTATTACTAGGTGTGCTGGCTAACAATCTGTTCCGCCCACTGCCTGCATCCCCTTCTCTTGAGCAACCTGTAATGTGTCCTCCTTGGGGTGACATATTTTTAGGGGCTCGTATTGTCCCATCTTTACAGCCCCTGCTCCATTTCTCCCTTTGACTGGATATGTGGGCGATCACGGAAAAAGTGTCCAGCCTCACCGCAGCTCCAACGTGTCTTAGAACGCTGTCTTGAGCGTCAATCGTCACGTAGTGCGGCTGCCCGAATCAACTGGGTCAGCAACTCCATCCACGCTCGGTCCCCTGGCACCAGGCCCAGACCCTTTTGTTCTTTTACCTGAGCTGTATCACCAAGCACGACCCTCTAAGCACTGGTGCACAGCATCTCTCTCTCTGTAGCCTGCTCAAGGGCTGACTGGAGGCATGTGGGATGGGCACAGAATATCTGAACACGCAAGTCAGCTGATAGCAGGGCCTGGAGGAAGTGATCGCGGGTAAGCTCCCCTTGGATGGCCGCAGGCATGTGAGCATGTTGTTAGCCATGTCCCTTAGTGACTCTCGCTGATCCCCAGAATCACTTCACTCTGCTGGGCTAAGTAGCAGCAGACTTGACAAGGCATCACCAGTGAGGCACATTGCAAGCTGGAAGGCCATTTCCTCTAGAGATCATCTTTCAACCCGTGCCAACAGTTCAAATTGGGCAGTAAATTCCTTCCAGTTCGCCTTGCCAAAAACCTGGAAGTCTCCATTGCGGGCGAATAGGGAAAGGATAGGTCTTTATTGTCATTGCACAAGTACAACGCAACTTTGTTTTCAGCACAAACCCGTTCAAGATTAGAGAAACGGTGTACAGGGTTACAGAACAGGAACGCTGATGGGTCGCCACAAGGCGCCCCGTAGAAGATGGGGAAAAAGCTTAAACGCTGGGGAAAGATGAGAAAAAAAATACAATTTAGACTGGGCTCCTAATGGGGCCCAGTCTGGAGTGGGAAAACAACCTCCATAGCAAAGCACATATACATATTACAACATACATCTCGAGATATCTAGGGAAGGGAGTGTGGGGTCATGGTGGTAGGCCGCAAATCTCAGGCGCTGACCATCCTTTCATCACCCCTATGGGATTTGCGTCGAGGGCGTTGGATTGGTGGGTGGGGTATGTATGTGTGTGGCATATATTTTTGTGGATGCATGTTTGAGTGTGAGCCTGCATTGTGTCTCTGTTCCACTGCCTTGAAGTCATGCAGTCGCTAGTCCAAAATCAACAACAACAGGTGTGTGTCCATGAGAGACATGAAGGGAGTCTGTCGTGTATTTGCTGCATTGTCCTACGGGAGAGTCTCGAAGCCAGGCAAACAATCCAAGTTAGAATGTTTTGTATACAAGTGAAAAAAAAATTTGCTTTTCACTCTAAATTGTCGATGACTGGTCCTTAAACCTGCGGGGAAGACTATCCGATGTGATCCAAGATCACAAGAGTGTCCACAGTTCTTCCTGTATCCTTCAATAATTTGTGGCAGCTTTGGGGTACTTTGAAGACTGCCAAGGATCGCCAGGCACACGGAACTCCTTTTTCTCCAAAGAGTCTGTCGTGTGTCCAGCAACAACCGCTCTGTCACAACAAGCAGGTTTTCCCTCATGGCAAGCAGTATGCGCTCTGCTGCCAACGCCGTTGCTCTACTTTCTCCCCCTCTCTTTCTTTGTGGCGAGTTCCTTTCGGCTCGAATCCACACAGACATCTACAGCCGCTGCCACTTTTCAATCTTGACAAAGTCACCAGGAAACATTGTGGCATTCTGGTGACGTAGCAGGCTGAGCACACAAGAAGCGGTAGTATGCGCAAAGTTTTACTTCTGATATCAATTGTAGCATCCTAAAGAAGTGCACACAAAGGCTGACACTTTTTTTTTTTTACTTTTATTGAGCAACTTATACTAACACAGCTCAATTCCAACACCTATCTTGTTCCTCCCACACGCAGGTCTATCCTTGTCCCTTATTTCCGCAACAAAAACACTTCATCCTTATTTGTCAATCGCCTTCCAGGCGTGGTACATTCACGGCATCAATCCCAGCAGGTCGTTACACTATGTTAAAACTAGTTCACTCAAAGAAAAAAAACGTATTTCGTCCGCGGGTTTGTCTTGATAAATAAAAACTCCCTATGCGTCTGTCAATTTTGGATTGACCGTCTTAGATTTATTTTACGGTGGTTTTAAGCAAATAAATACAATTTCCACAGTCGCCCTGGAAAGAGAGATACATTGATGAGATTGTGAGTGGTTGCCACTCACAAATCAGGGATGGTCGGAGAGGGGTCCTGTACAGAGGTGGGTAGTGACGCGCTACATTTACTCCGTTACATCTACTTGAGTAACTTTTGGGATAAATTGTACATCTAAGAGTAGTTTTAATGCAACATACTTTTACCTTTACTTGAGTATATTTATAGAGAAGAAACGCTACTTTTAATTTCGCTCCATTTATCTACATTCAGCTCGCTACTTGCTACGGATTTTTATCGATCTGTTAATGCACGCTTTGTTTTGTTTTGTCAGACAGACCTTCAAAGTAGTATCTATCACATGCCTGCGTTTCACCAATCAAATGCAGTCACTGGTGACGTTTGACTACGTTTCACCAATCATATGTAGGCACTGGTGACGTTTGACTCCGTTTCACCAATTAAACAGAGCCAGGTGTTGTAACTTATGGGTTATATAGTTCATGTGGGATGATCATTCATAATTTGCATGCTAGATTTAATTGCTGATAAATTGATCAATTATTACTCACAGCTAAAAAGAGTTAAAAGTGAATTGATTTGATTTATACATGTATTTGATATATATTATTTGAGAGACACTGACACTGGATTGATTTGTTTTCTATTTTATAGCCTAACAAAGGGTTAACTAAAATACTGCATGTTCCACAATGTATTGCGGCAAACCTTATGTAAAAAAGGAGTGGGAGCAGGTGGATTGTGGTTGATGAGATTGAGCGTTACAAGCCTACGGGTGATGAATGAATGACAGATATAAGGATCGTTTTGTACCGTTTGTATCCCCATTTTTTTCTTATATAAAGTACAACTTTATTTGCACATTTTGATGTCCTGTCCAATACTTTGAACGTAGTTAATCTACACCAGGCGGTCAAATGATTAACTGCACATTTAAAAAACATTTTTTTTAATAAACCTTTATTTACAAATTTCAATATTTACAAACAGTTGAAAATAATTATCAAAGTAAGTACAAAAACAGTACAAAACAGTATAAAAACCGTACAAAACAGCGCCAGGGGGTTGTAAATTCAAAGTAACTAAAATAGAATGCAAAAAATATATATATATATAAATTAAACAACGTGCAAAGCCATAGGTTCACTCAATCTCTGTAAATAACTTAAATTTGGAACACAGCATCATCGTTTTCACAAGCTTTTTGGTTGATAGAGGTAGAGTGTTTTAATGTAGGGTTCTAAATCTTTTTTAAAGGCACAAAAAACAGGTTGGGCATTGAGAAACTTACATTAGCCAATAGTATAATGAGGTTGCAAAGGTAAAATTCATTTTCTATGTTTTTTTCAATACAGTGTAAAACCAAATATATATTATTTAATTTATATTATTGTTTTAGTTGCTTAAGAGATATTACTGGCTCTGAATTTGTTTATTGCTATTTTTATGTTTTTGTGCATTACTTGTTGCCGTCATCATTAAACCAACAGTTTACTCATCAGTTACTCAGTACTTAAGTAGTTTTTTAACAACATACTTTTTACTTTTACTCTACTGAAACCCACTACTACCGACCACACAGTCTAATGGTTTATATATCAATGCTGAAATCTTACAATTGCAACACATACCAATGTGGCCGGTTTAGTTTACTAAATTGCAATTTTAAATTTCCCGCTGAAGTATCATGCTAAAACGTCGCGGTATGATGACGCGTGCGCGGACATTTTGGTCCAGCACCGTTCACAGTTATAAGTCGTCTCTTTTCATCGCATAATTCCACAGTACAATGGAACATCTGTGTTGCTGAATCTTTTGCAATTTGTTCAACTAATAATTGAGACGTCAAAGAAGAAAGATGTAGGTGGGAAACGGTGTATTGCGGCCGCCTTTAGTAACACAAACACAGCCGGTGTTTCCTTGTTTCCTTGTTTACATTCCCGAAAGATGACGGTGAAGCTTTACCATGGAACAGAGCGGTCAAGCGAACATGGTTCCCTACCACATGTCAACCGGCAGGTTTCGGTGAGAAAATGGTGGTAATAAGTCGGCTCTTACCATAGACGTCGTTCCTCCTGCACCTGTCAAAGAGACAGCTGCGGACTCTCTTGCCTCCTCCCGCCGGACGCCCCCAACCGTCGGATGCTTCCACCATGGAGGAAGCATCGGCTGCCTTCGCCTCGTCCAGAAACGTGGCTTCCCTCGGAGACACTGGTGGTCACCACACCCGTGGCCACACCCTTCCGACTTTCAGGTTGTACGGGTACAACCATATAATCTCACTAAAACACTAGTAACACAATAAGCAGATAAGGGATTTTCCAGAATTATCCTAGTAAATTTGTCTAATAACATCTGAATGGCTCTGCCATCTAGTTTTTTTTTTTTTTTTTTTTTTTAGTCCTTCACTCTCACTTTCCTCATCCACAAATCTTTCATCCTCGCTCACATTAATGGGGAAATTGTCGCTTTCTCAGTCCGAACCGCTCTCGCTGCTGGTGGTCATGATTGTAAACAATGTGCAGATGTGTAGAGCTCCACAACCCGTGACGTCACGCGCACATTGTCTGCTACTTCCGGTACAGGCAAGGCTTTTTTATTAGCGACCAAAAGTTGCGAACTTTATCGACGATGTTCTCTACTAAATCCTTTCAGCAAAAATATGGCAATATCGCGAAATGATCAAGTATGACACATAGAATGGACCTGCTATCCCCGTTTAATTAGGAAAATCTCATTTCAGTAGGCCTTTAAGGTATTCATGTGTATTTTCCACAAGCGCCTGTACAGATGGAAGGAGAAACACGGGCATTTCTGGGTGACTCACCTCCATATTTCCAGTGGTTATCTCCGAGTTACGAAACCGCTTTATTGTGGTGCGTTATTTCTGACATTACTTCCTGTGTGGGGCGCGGTCTTTCTGACGTCACTTCCTTTCCCAACTCAGTTAGTAAACAATCAATGAGTCCATACAAAGCTAAGAGCCGGAGATTTAATAGACCGCGCACTTTCCCGTGTAAAACATTATCCAAGGAGGGGAACCTTAAACGATGGTTTAATGTGGCCGACACGGGGCTTCGGCTGAATAAATATTAATTTAATGAGTTATCTGGCTTAATGTACACAGGGTCTAATCAGACAGCTCGGCTCTTACCGTAGCCAAAGCCCCTCATTTTATAAGTAACCTGCGTCTGGCCAACAACTTGAATGAGTTCTACTGTCATTTTGAAAGACAATCGGACAGCCTGAAACCCAATGACTCCACTCCACAATGTACCTCCACTACCACAGCAGGGATCAATGGTCTGTAAACAATTGTCTGCTCTAGTAGCTCTCACCCCCGACACTCAAATCGACATCTTCCAGTCGGTAAAACCGATGTAGGAATGCAATCATATAATAGTACCTGTAAAGTATTAGCCCACATTTCATGTTTTGTTTGTACACAGCTGGCTAGACAGCTTATGTACTATATCGTAATAACACACACGGCGTGCTGCATGTGTCATGATTAATATAAAAGTTTGACTCACTCAGTTGTGAGTTAGGCCAGGGGCATTTTTTTCAGGTCTATTTGAGGAAGTACTTAATTTATGTGAAAATACCATGGTTCAAAGTTCCACATTTATTGCGTCAAAGTCACTTTCACCTCACTCTCCTGGCTTCCGTCACTTCTAGAAGCAGTAGTTCATCCTCAGTATATCCAGCTTCGAAAAAATAAGGTTGTGAATCCTCATTTGTCCAAAAATAGTCCTCTTTGTTGTCTGTTATCGATTTGGCCATGATTAGAACACACGCCTTTGTTTCCGGAAGTAGGAACACAGATTTGTAGCCGGAAGTCAGAAGTGCGATGCTATGGAAACTGAAGATATCTGTCCCAGCATTGATTAAAATGAACAAAATGCAGTAAATGTTGAACATGTCTGTTTTTACAGTGTATATATATATATATATATATATATATATATATATATATATATATATATATATATATACATACACACACAGTACTTCAAGTGTGTATATAAAACGTTGATGGTTCCGAAGTTGTTTTAGATGGCTTTGAAGGCTACAACAGTGACTCCCATTAGCCACATCTTACGAAAGTTTTTTATTTTCTTTAAAATCCGAAAAAAAAAAAGGTGTGTTCTTATTGCTCATAATGTATCATTGGAATCGCGGATGGAATCAATGATCTGTGGAAACATAATCTAAATGCGGAAAGTCCCGGAAATTGGCATAATGGGATTGAGATGCTGTCATTGAGAAAGGGGAAATCATGTTTACAGTGCACTTGACAAACACTCCAGCCAACTCTCTAAACACGGCAGCCCTGCACCTTTCTGGGGTCATCTCTGTGCCTGCCTCCGGGACACACAGCCGCCTCAAACTACCAAACTAACTAAATACAAAGCTAAACCTTTCCCAAATTACTTTTATGTGTCAGGTGATACGTTTCTTTTGCAAATATGACTACTTGTCGCTCTAAAGCTGTGTGAAAAACACTTGCTACTATTGCAGCCTTCTGTGGACGCGATCACTGAATAAACATCTTCACTGGTAAGTTCATGTTCACTTGACAGCTTCAAATACTATAGTAGGAGCACTAGTGTTAAAATGACGACTATGAATCCTTGTATGTGCTTTATTTTACTTATCAACGTGTAAACTCAAATGTATTTGTACATTGTTACTGCGCTTTTTCTTATCTAATTTCCTTTTTCTTATACTCTTAGGCTGCAGCACCCATGATCTGACCTCAGATAAGCGGAGGAAGATTGATGGATGGATGGATGGATATTCACTTAGAATGTTAATAAAAGAGTGAACTAATCTCTGGTTTATTTGTTTTGTTTTTTATTACAGATGGTATAGAAATGGCAGAGTTAAAACATTATAAAAAATGTGATATTAATCCCGGTAGAGAGAAAGATTTTTATTTTTTTTACATTTGCTTATATTCTGCTTGGAGTAATCCAAAATAAGGAAGCAACACCACACAAAAGTTTGAAACACAGCAATATTTACTCCTCAAAAGACCCTCAAAGTCCAGTATCTAGCAATCCAGTGATCCACAAGCTAATATTAATCCACTTTAAGAAGTAAAACATGTAAGTAATGTAATAATCCATAAAGTTGCTCAGAAGCAAGATAGCATCCACTGACAGGTCTCTAGTCACCCTCTGACATCACTCCATCACGCCACATTTGCATGGCTTCAAAAACCACCTAATATACTGAATGATTGCACAGATTTATATGATATATTATTATAAAATATACAGTACCATGTAAAAGGTATGTGCTTTACTTACAGTACATAAATATTTCCAGCGAGTGTAACTGTAATGAATGGAAACAATGATGGATCTGTGTGGCGTTTACAAGATGATGACATACCTGCATTACACCTTGCACTGCAAACATATTTGACTTGTTTAAGACTTTAAAAGCAGGTGTTGATAAAATCCTTCCTAACATGATGTTAACCTCCTGTGGCAATAAAAATCTTATCAAAAATGCATTTTTAACATCATCTTTTTACATAAATTACATATAGTACCGATAAGAGTTCCGACAAATACCGGTGTTGATAAAGAATATCGATAAGGGTATCGTATTAAACCGGTATCATATGAAACGATATACATCCCAACTGCAGTGGCTTCCTGTAGTTCATAGAATAGATTTAAAAAAAAGCTCTGTCTTTTCATGTTTTTTGCCAAAGTACCTCTCTGACATGTTAGATCCATATGAACCATCTTGGTCTTTGAAGACCTCAGGGAGTGGTCTCCTGCTGGTGCCCAGAGTCAGGACAAAACAGTGTGAGGCTGCGTTTCAGTTTTATGTCCCTAAAATCTTAAAAAGACTCTGACAATAGCTGAGATACGTTTCAACATTGGCAATGTTTGAAATCAAGGTTAAAAAATGTGTATTTAATTCTGTATATGACAACTGAAAGTTTTTTTTATCTATGCTCTTTGATTTAAAATATAACTGTGGTTGTTTTTGAGATTATTTTATTTTATGTTCATTTGAATTAAGATTATTTTTTACAATTATTTTTGCCTGCTTGTAATTTTCTGTAAAGCAATTGGAATTGCCTTATGTATGGATTATGTATAAACTGTTAATAACAAGTGTATACATGTTCGAAATAAACTAATACCATTCAATGTATTTTTAAGCGATTTCTATTTTGACTTGTTTGGTTCTGCAGCTTATTAGTACCTGATCAACTTCCTGTTTGTGTTTGCATGACACTACTACTTGAACAAACGTGGTTATTATGCGCCGGAGATACGTTTTATTAGATTTAATCAGTTGAATGATGATGATGGAATAATCTGCATTAATCCATTCATTTTTATATCCCTGATTGGTAACAATCAATATGTAAACACAAAGGTAAAAAGCTAAACTACACATTTTGTACTCAGCCATTTAAACAATAACATAACTTTTTTGACGTTGATATTTCAGAGTCGTTATGATAGCAATGGTCATTCCATGTTCGATGCCATCTCAGGAGGGAGTGTGACAAATTCTTTGTCATCAAAAATTCACACTCTGAGTTAAGGTTAATAATTTTTCAGCATTCCTTATTGTACAACCAAATGGGTGTTTAAGGAGTTTCCTTAGAGAACCCTCTATAGTTCGATCAATATTAAACTTAGTTTTTTTTGCCAGGTTCAATCCTCTCTGGGGAGCAGCTAACACTGCCTTGCGCCGATGGCTTCCCGTTCAGTACGAAGATCAAGTACAACAACCCAAAGGCTGGAACAGAGGATATCTCTATAACGGATTTCAGCTTCCCACGGTAATCTGCAAAAAAAAATTGAAAAAAATGCTCCAATTTATGGGGAAAAAAGGCTCCTTTTTATATGAATATGCACAACAGTTATTTATTTGAATAACACATTTGAATATGACCTCCCATATTTGTACAATGTCAGGATTACAGTTGTCCATTGGGAGTACCAGGAACTTTTCTAGAGTGGCTGTTGATTTATTACCGTTTCTTTTTTTTTTTCTCCACCTACGGTAACTTTTCAACTCCGGCTCGGGGGCATGTTGTCAAGTGTGTGCTTAACAACATCTGAATCTCTTGTAAAACGTCAAATAATCAATAATAGAGCGCTCAGTGTGAAATTTTACAGTAAATGTATATTCCTAGCCCTTTTCTGCTCCGTCACTAATAATGGACTATCAATCCCCTGCCAGCGATGTGTCAAAAACTAAAATCAGTGGGATAAAGTTCACAGTCCTGTTGTAAAGATGTGACATCCTCAAACTAGTTTGGATTTTTTAACAGTTTTTTGATGTAAACAATGACAACCGATTGGCATTTGCGAGCTGTTTGTTTACAAGCCATTTTGATACAAGTTACCCTGGTATGTGTGCGCCAACCAACTAAACAAAATATTCACTTTTCTGGTTCATTGTACAGATGTGAATTTGTGAAGTTGTTCAGGTGTAAGCAAATCAACTAGGGTTGTACAATTTCCATTCACATTTGTATCTTGTCCCTATTTTTATTCTAAATGGGTTTATATTTCTATACACATACAGACACTTTTATTTATTATTTGTATATTCGTGTGTACTTATCTACAAAGTTCTTTTGAAATCTCACACACAAACACACACGCACGCACACACACACGCACGCACACACACACACACACACACACACACACACACACACACACACACACACACACACACACACACACACACACACACACACACACACACACACACACAACACACACACACACACACACACACACACACACACATATATTAGGGCTGTCAAGTGATTTATTTTTTTATTCAGATTAATCACACTAATTCTGGGATTAGTCACAAATAATCAAAGGTTATTATTTGCTTGCAAAAAAAAATGTTATTTAAAAAATACTCCAATATTTGGTTACAAATCAAATTTTGTAGTCAGAATGTCATGCAGTAATATTTTCTAAATGTTTTACTGAACTTTAAGTCATCGATTTGCTCAAAATTTAGTGACAGTATGCGCAGTAAAAATTACGTGCACATTTTTTTTTCAATGTCAAAAATGCCACAAAGATGCAGCAGCATATAAACAAGTGGCCAATAATATATAATTATTGTAATTCCCCATTAATTCACATTGGGTCTGTTCCTGTCTCTGACCATACTCTCTCCACCCCAGCAGACGATGGCGTGGAACACCGCAGAGGCCACCACACTGTATATGTTCCTTTTACTTTTTATTCATAGCTGCATGTAGAAGTGGCTGGTTGTATCAGCTCCGCTGCTTTAATGTCTTTCATGTCCTTTTTTTTTGATGTTTGATGTTTCCTTTTTACACACATGTAAGAGGGATGTGTACTATGGCTATAAGTTGTTTTATTCCCCCTTGGCCTCAGTCTGGACCCCCGCTCCAGAGGCCCAGGCTTACACTGATCTTTTTTCATTTTATTTTATTTTAATCTTTTATTTTTTCCTCCCATTCCCCCCCTTATTTACCTGTATCTCACCTTTTTTGTAAGGGGCGCTGGAAGCCGGCAGACCCGTCAGCGATCCTGTTCTGTCTCCCTGTAATACAGCGTTTCTCAAAGTGGTAGGGAATAGAGACATGACAGGTGGGGCGCGAGGAACGGGAGGAAATTTCACTTTAAATTTAAAAAAAAATGTATATTCTCAGATTTTTTTTTTTTTACTATGCTTTCATTTTCTATACACACTGTAAATCACTTTGTGATTCTGTCTGTGAAATCCGCTATATAAATACATGTAAATTACTTATTTTTCCTGCAGGCTTTACATTTCTAGGTAGGAGCGAATGTTTGACAGACATAGCAACAGTAACTAATAGGGGCGGGGCTAAGCGGAAAAAACCTTCGCGCGGATGGGTAGCAGGCTAATGTGTGGACCACAATTACACAAAATGGATACATTTGTGACTCGCACCTCAAAGGTCGTCGAGCCAGAGCCAGCGCCTGCAGAGAAACAAAAATCTGACGGCCTAATCAACCAAAAAGCCAACCGAAAAGAAAATATGATGAAGGGTATCTTGCTCTTGGCTTCACGGCAGCGGTGGTGGGGGCAGAGGAGAGACCCCTGTGTGTTCTCTGTCTAAAACCGCTAGCAGCAGACAGCATGAGTCCCAACAAAATAAAGAGACACCTGGAGACCACACACCCCAATCATGTCAATAAGCCACTTGATTTCTTTCAAAGAAAACTGGCAGAGTACCGTCAACAGGAGAAGCGCATGGTAAAAGCTGCATCAGTAAACAGTAACGCTCAAATAGATTAGATTAGATTAGATAGTAGGGGCTTCACGGTGGGAGAGGGGTTAGTGCGTCTGCCTCACAATACAAAGGTCCTGCAGTCCTGGGTTCAAATCCAGGCTCGGGATCTTTCTGTGTGGAGTTTGCATGTTCTCCCCGTGAATGCGTGGGTTCCCTCGGGTACTCCGGCTTCCTCCCACTTCAAAAGACATGCACCTGGGGATAGGTTGATTGGCAACACTAAATTGGCCCTAGTGTGTGAATGTGAGTGTGAATGTTGTCTGTCTATCTGTGTTGGCCCTGCGATGAGGTGGCGACTTGTCCAGGGTGTACCCCGCCTTCCGCCCGATTGTAGCTGAGATAGGCGCCAGTGCCCCCCGCGACCCCGAAAGGGAATAAGCGGTAGAAAATGGATGGATGGATAGATTAGATAGTACTTTATTTATTCCGTCAGGAGAGTTCCTTCAGGAAAATTACAATTTTCAGCACAATCCCATTCAAGATCAGACAAACATTAAAGGGAGACAGAACAGGATCGCTGACGGGTCTGCCGGCTTCCAGCGCCCCTTACAAAAAAAGATGAGATACAGGTAAACAAGGGGGGGAAAAAAAAATAGAAGATTAAAATAAAATAAAAAAATCGGTCTTAGCCTGGGCCCTGGAGAGGGGGTGCAGACTGAGGCCAGGGAAAAAAACAACAACTCATAGCCATAGTACACACCCCTCTTACATGTGTGTAAGAGGGAAACATCAAAGAACACATAGGACATTAAAGACATTAAAGCAGCAGATACAACCAGACACTTCTACATACAGCTATGAATAAAAAGTAAAAGAAACATATCCACTGTGGTGGCCTCTGCGGTGTTCTACGCCATTGTCCGCTGGGGTGGAGGGAGGATGGCCAGAGACAGGAGCAGACCCAACAAAGCAACCAGGATAGCCGACTCCACTCCCGGCCAGTGTCCAGTCAGCATGGATGAGCGATGATACGTCCAAGGAGACTGAGGTGTCCGACACCTGCTCACCCAGACAAGACACCGCGAAGCCTCTCCGTCCCAGCGCTCAGTGCCAGCTCCGCAGCACTGTCCCCTCATCCGCATCTCCTCCAGTCCCTCCAAAGCGACTCCGATGTGGCAGAGACCCAGCAGCTGGTCTCCATGGCCAAAAGGCTCCCGGGAGGCAGATCGAGAAGTCCACAAAAAAAGCACCACAGAGGTCACGAAAGTGACACCCCTTGTCACACAGTCCCAAAGGGTCCCGGACCAAAAGGCAAAAAAATATAATAACACATGAAAACAAGAGGGAAACACAAAAGGATGATACAAGAGCACAGAGCTCCTGCCTACAGCAGCCACTACAGCAGCGCCATCTTGGAAAAAAATGGCTTCATATAGAGTTGCATACAGAATTGCACAATGCAAAAAAGCACAGACAATTGCTGAGCAGCTCATTCTCCCCGCTGCAATAGACATAGTGTCAGTCATGCTTGATGAGACAAGCGCAGCAAATTAAAAGCTGTCCCGCTGTCAAACAACACAGTTGCGAGACGTGTATGCGACATTGCAATTGATCTTGAGGAATAACTCCTAGACAAATTAAAAGAAAGTTGTTTTGCTTTACAAGTGGACCAAGCTACTGACAGCAATAAAGACTGCCTGTTCATCGCATACATCCGCTTTGTGAATGGCGAGTCACTGTGCGAGGATTTGCAAATGCATAGCTCCTCCTTTTTTTTTTTGCAAAGATTGCAAAGTGACACTTTTATTTTATTTATTAATGAACTTGATGCAAGTTATTTGATTTATTATTAAACTTGATGTAAGTTATAACACTTTTATTTGATTTATTATTGAATTTGATGCCAGTTATAACACTTTTTTTATTTATTATTGAATTTGATGCAAGTTATAACACTTTTGTTTTATTTATTATTGAACTTGACGCAAGCTATACCACAGCTGCACAGTTATTTTATTTATTATTGAACTTGATGTTATTTTATGTTATTGAGTTTGAATGTATACAACTTGATGTTACTTGATTTTCAATAAATTTGAGCATGTTAAGCTTGGCATTAGCGTTCTGGTGGGGCTTGAAAACTCTGCCTTGTCCAAAGTGGGGAATGACAAAAAAAGTTTGAGAACCACTGCTGTATGTTTGTCTGATCTTGAATGGGATTGTGCTGAAAATGTTAATTTTCCTGAAGGAACTCTCCTGAAGGAATAAATAAAGTACTTTCTATCTATCTATCTACATATATATTTCCAAGATGGCGCTGCTGTAGTGGTTGCTGTTGGCAGGAGCTCTGTGCTCTTGTGTCATCCTTTTGTGTTTCCCTCTTGTTTTCATGTGTTATTATATTTTTTGCCTTTTGGTCCGGGACCCTTTGGGACTGTGTGGCAAGGGGTGGCCTTTTCGTGACCTCTGCGGTAATTTTTTGTGGACTTCTGCATCTGCCTCCCGGGAGCCTTTGGGCCATGGAGACCAGCGGAGTCAGTTTGGAGACACTGGAGGAGATGCGGATGAAAAGACAGGGCTGCGGAGCTGGCACTGAGCGCCGGGACGGAGAGGCTTCGCGGTGTCTTGGCTGGGTGAGCAGGTGTCGGACACCTCAGTCTCCTTGGACGTATCCTCACTCATCCATGCGGACTGGACACTGGCCGAGAGTTGGTTGCGGCAGAGAGTGGAGTCGGCTCTCTTGGTTGCTTTGTTGGGTCTGCTCCTGTCTCTGGCCATGCTCCTTCCACCCCAGCGGACGATGGCGTGGAACACCGCAGAGGCCACCACAGTTTATATATTTCTTTTACTTTTTATTCATAGCTTTATGTAGAAGTGGCTGGTTGCATCAGCTCCGTTACTTTAATAGCTTTCATGTCCTCTGTGTTCTTTGTTGTTTGATGTTTTCCTCTTACACACATGTAAGAGGGATGTGTACTATGGCTATGAGTTGTTTTTTTCCCTTGGCCTCAATCTGGACCCTCTCTCCAAGGCCCAGACTTGGACCGATTTTTTTAATTTTATTTTAATCTTCTATTTTTTTCTCCCATTCCCCCCCCCACCTTCCCAACCCCAATTGTTTACCTGTATCTCACATTTTTTGTAAGGGGCGCTGGAAACCGGCAGACCCGTCAGCCATCCGTGTAATGTTTGTCTGATCTTGAATGGGATTGTGCTGAAAATTTTAATTTTCCTGAAGCAACTCTCCTGACGGAATAAATAAAGTACTCTCTAATCTAATCTATATTCCCATTAATTCCCATGAACGGTGCCCAACTTTGAATAATCAAAAAATTGTCAATATTTCCAAACTTCCCGAGCTTAATTTCCCGTGGTAATTTTTGGAAAGTTTCCCGAAATTTACCGGAAACTTTCCACATCTCTGATTTCTTAATATTATGAATTTTTTTTTTTTTTTTACAAATAAAGTCAACAAGTATTTTGTCAATAGTCTTACGTATATTTTGGTTAACATCCAATGAAAGCCTGGTGATACCTTATCCTTTGGAAAGCAAGGTTTTGCCTTTTAAGGATAAATCAATCTGTAGCCATTGGTTAAATATTTTCTTAGTTTTTACTACAATTCTCCTCAAAGCATGTCTCAAGAGCAAGTGAAGAGACAACTATTTTCTGAAAAAATTACAATATGAAAGTGACAATGAATAACAATAGAGCAATAAAACAAAACGTGAGGGAATTTTGGTGGAATGCATAAAATATATTTTATATACCTGCTACATACACACATTAGTTAGTTTCTGGACTTGCTAAATTGCAACCAATACTCTTTATAATGTTCATTTGAACTGGCTTATTCACGGTATCATTTTTATTCAGCTTTGTTAAAAACAGAATGGTGTGTCCTACTTTTCAATTTACTGTATCGTTTGGTTTTCAAAACAATTGATATTGTGTCAACAGGCATGGGAAGTCAGCAAGACCATAATGAAAAGCTTGTTTACATCTAAAGACGATGCCTACTCTCATATGCTGGTGGAATGGGGCCAGTATATCGACCATGACATGACCTTTACCCCTCAAAGCCCTGGAAAACTAACATTTTCACCTGAAGCTGACTGCATGAGCACCTGTAAGAATGTGCCTCCCTGCTTTCCCATCCAGGTAATTATACTGTATATCATCTAGAAACCTGTACAGTTCCAAATAGACATTTTCATATACTCTTCAGTAGAATGGATGAAATCCATTTGACATCATGTATTACTAACTAATGAACCGTTCTTTTTGTAGTTTGGAATGATTATTGCATTTTTCATATTCAATTAATTTTAAATGTTCACAATTTTTACTTACTAAGGAGCTTTTTTAGCCTTAAACAACTTCTTGCATACTTCTGGCCTAGTATTTGGGACAGGTATTAAATAATCACTGATTACTGTGCGCTTTTAAGTAATTTAGTTTTTTTTCCCTTTATATTACACCTTAATAAAGCATTAACGAACGCATCACTCTAAAACCTTTTTACAACTGCTAAAATCTAACATATGTATTGAACACTTTTTATACCTTAAAGCCCCATTTATGGACTTTTAGTTTTGGTTGACTTTGGTGGCGCCCATGGACCAAGGCGGTAGTGCTTTGCCAGAACACCACATTTCCCACAATGACTAGTGGCACGTAGATGTTCACATCGACTTCCAACTTTTTAATGAATGGGGAAAGGGGGAGTGACGTATGCCGTAAAGCAAATCAATATATTTGTAGTTTTTTGTGTGGCCAGGTTTCTGCCGCCCTTTTCAAATCTGCTAAGTGCCACTAAAAACAATAGAGACCCCAATAGGCCATGACAGAGGTGCCATTCAATTAGTTGTAAGTCCATGTAGTATCACAAAAGTTATGAAAATATTTTATGAAGGTTGAAAAGTTAATTTGTGCTTCTTTAAAAAGGACCTAGAATAAATATAGTATTTTCTTACTAATGAATGTTGTCACAATTTTGAATACAAGTGCCAAAGGCCAAAGCATCAAATCACAAGCTTGCATGCGGCTTTTTAAACAAGCATGAATAGGTCTATTCGATTGATGTAGACTGCATACAAAAAGCTGGTTTTAGCAACAATAATGTCATGTCGCACATCTCTGTTGTAATTTGCAGGCCTTGATTAGATAAAAATAATAATATTTTCTGTATGTGTACTCATAGCCTGCATTAAAGCTTGACTTAATGTTCAAACAAAAATGTCCACCTTGCTGTGACGTCACAATATAGCTAAACTGCTAACCTATTAATGCTTGATTAAAAAGTTGCATGCATTATTGGTGCCTTTTGTAATATGATTTACATACTGTGTATGTATATATATACATATATATATATATATATATGTATATATATATATATATATATATACACAGTATGTAAATCATATTTTACATATATATATACATACATATATATATATATATATATATGTATGTATATATATATATATATATATATATACACAGTATGTAAATCATATTTTAAAAGGCACCAATAATGCATGCAACTTTTTAATCAAGCATTAATAGGTTAGCAGTCTAGCTATATTGTGACGTCACAGCAAGGTGGACATTTTTGTTTGAACATTAAGTTCAAAAGGCAGCAATAATGATTTGTTTCTACATTGAAAACCCCTCCTTGTGGTCTCGATATAACCTGTTTTGAAAATGTACACTGTTTAAATACATACATCTTGAAGCTGTCAATGCTAGCCATATATATATATATATATATATATATATATATATATATATATATATATATATATATGTATATATATATATATATATTAGGGCTGTCGAACAATTAAAATATTTGATTAATCGCATTGTTGATAGTTAACTAAAAATTAATCGTTATAATCGCATAAACTTTGTGGTCAATAATAAGTGTACCCTAGACAGATAATTTTCAAGTTTTTTAAGAATTACTGGAAAATTAATTAGCTTTAATGAAATGTTTATATACATGCTTTTTGAAACAGCTCAACAGGAAAAAGATATAAACACGTTTTTGAAGAGAACAAAAAAAATATTTGCAGTGCGTTGGTCGCTTGCTAAATTTTGTATTTTGTAGGAATACAGAATTTGTAATGCTGCTTTAGGAGCACTTGCATTAAGAGGAGAGGAGTTACACTTCCAGTTTCACGCATTGATAACACAAAATGTGGATTGTTACGGTCATGCTTTGACTGTCAAAAATGTTTCTAATATTCTGTACTTTACATGTAGAAATAATTAGCCGTGGTATTTTATTTTGGATATGTTAAAAATAAAGCAAAAAAAACATACAAATTTAAAAAAAGGAAATTTTCTTGATAACATTACAGTAAGGTACAGAAATAGAAACAAATATTTCACAATGAAAACAAAACAAAAAAGAAAACAATACATAATGGTTGTTTTTTTTCCTATCCAAAAATGAGTGGGAAGAAGTTAATTTTTTT
Organism: Nerophis ophidion; assembly: GCF_033978795.1. Taxonomy (NCBI): domain Eukaryota; kingdom Metazoa; phylum Chordata; class Actinopteri; order Syngnathiformes; family Syngnathidae; genus Nerophis; species Nerophis ophidion. Next base: position 36,702,850 of record NC_084613.1, read on the forward strand.
TTTTACGCCTACCCCCTATTTTAAAAATCAAACAACTAGCTTTTTTATCATCACTATCATTACCCAATGATAAATTTACCGGTCTTATTGCAATATAGCATCAATAATCTTTTATCCACTTTATTCACTTTTCTTTGACTCAAAAATACAGTACATACGTAGAATATAAACATACAGTCACATGAATACAAATACTAATTGATGGTAACACCAACCAATAACAAGTAAATATCTTTCCAAATACTAAGAATAATAATAGTAACATAAACATGTTGTGGTTGTTAGAAACCCTTGTTATTTTACATATTGAAAATCATGTCTTTGTATAATATTTTTAAACAAAATTAAGTTTGGACATACTTTTAATTTTGCATTCAAACTGTTTCATAATTTAACCCCAAACATGGAAACACAAAAGCTTTTTCGTGTTGTGCGTACATTTTAAATTTTAAGATTGAAATTACCCCTTAAATTATAACCTGCTACCCTTTCAGTTAAACATTTTTGCACATTTCCAGGCAGTGAATACTTTTTTTTTATATATATGTTATTTGTACTGTTTGTAGTTTCACAAGATCTTTTCATTTCAAAAGTTTTGAATGTAAGAAAAATGTATTTGTGTGATCCCTATATCCTCTAGTGTGCTTATGGAATTATTGCCCCAAACTTCTGCACAGTAGTGCGAGTTAAAGGCCTACTGAAATGAGATTTTCTTATTGAAACGGGGATAGCAGGTCAATTCTGTAGTAAAGTGACTTACTCCTTATAATGCTCAACTCGAACTTTTAATGCAGATCAGCACACAGATACATTATACACAGCCATTAACTCTACTGCTGTCAAAACACTACTCGCCCCGTTGCCTAGGAACCCGCCTGAACCCCCTAGTGGTGGTCACGGTGCAGCCTGATCAAAAATGGCACATTAACAATACAACATTCCCTCCACCCATAGTCCAGTCAAATATTCATAGTCCCCTCTTAGTGTAATACACAACCCCCAGAAATCACTGAGTCTGTGGGAAAACATAGTCCTTGAGATATGATGGAGGTTTCCTTTGGCGAGCGGTGCCCCTGACTCCCACTTCTGCATCCTGTGCTTGATCACCTGGTTCAGGCTCATCTGGTTCCTGATCAACTAGTTCCTGATCAACTGGTTCCTGATCAACTGCTCCTGGTGGTGCTGAACGGAAATCCTCTGGAAAACTGTCCTTGGATGTGTCACGAAGAGTTTCCTTCTGATCATAACGTGGACGGATCTGATCTTGATGTCTTCTCACCAGCTTGCCATCTTGAATTTTTGCTGTCCAAGACACTGGACCAATCCTCTCCACGAGTCTTGCCTGAATCCATTTCTGGCCCGCATATCCTCGTATGTATACGGCTTCACGGTCTGTGAACACTCGGTCCCTGGCCCTTTTGTCATGGTTCTGTTTTTGTTTTTCCTGGTTTGAGCTCACTTTGTCTGACAGTGCTGGCCTGACCGTGTCCAGCTGCGTTCGCAATCTCCTGTTCATTAGCAGCTCCGCAGGTGTGGTGCCGGTTGTAGTCTGAGGAGTTGATCTGTATTTAAACAGGAACCTCGACACCTTTGTTTCCACACTTCCCTCCCCCATCGTCCTGATGGCTTCCTTGAAGATCCGTACAGCGCGCTCCGCACAGCCATTTGGGGACGGGTGGTATGGGGCTGTTGTTACATGTTTTACGCCATTTTTTCTGAGGAATTATTCAAACTCTGCACTGACCAGACTTGGCCCATTGTCTGTAACCAGACTTGCTGGGATGCCATGCGTGGCAAATATGCTTCTCAATTTCTCAATAGTTATTGAAGAGGTTATGGACTGCATTGGGATGATCTCCATCCACTTGGGGTAAGCATCGATGACAATCAGAAACATTTTTCCTAGATTGGGCCCGCAAAAATCCAAATGTAGTCTCATCCATGGCTGATTTGGCCACTCCCAGGGATGTAGCGGCGCGGCCGGAGGTGTGGCCTGGTTAGCTTGACATGTATGGCATCTGCGCACTGCTGCCTCCAACTCCTCATCCATGTTGGGCCACCACCCGTAACTTCGGGCTAAGGATTTCATCCTTGAGACCCCTGGATGAGCTGCATGTAGCTCTTCCGTCATTACCTGCCGACTTGGAGGTGGTATTACCACCCTTGTCCCCCACAGAAGGCAGCCATCTTCCACACTCAGCTCATGCTGTCTTTTCATATACGGCTTCACTCGTGGATCAGTACATACCTTGGGCCAGGAACCATGTAACAGCCATTGTTGCACTCTGGACAAAATTGGATCTCGTCTAGTCCAGTCCCGGATCTGCTTGGCTTGCAATGGTGTGCCATTCATGTGTTCCATCAGCATTATTACCTCTTCCTCGCGTGGTGTACTGCTGGGCATGACTGGTACTGGGAGTCGGCTCAAAGCATCAGCGTTGCGATGTTTCGAGCCTTCCTTGTATTCTAAGGTGTATTCATAAGCTGCCAAAAGCAAGGCCCACCTCTGCATTCTGGCTGCCGCCAACTGTGGAATGCTTTTGCTCTCACCCAAAAGACCCAGTAGCGGTTTGTGATCTGTGACAATGGTGCAGTGCTTGCCGAAAAGGTATTGATGACATTTTTTAAGGCCAAACATGATGGCTAGTGCCTCCTTTTCCAATTGAGAGTGACCCCTCTCCGCCACTGTTAGTGAACGTGACATGTATCCAATGGGCTTCTCTGAACCATCTGGGAAACGGTGAGATAGAACGGTTCCCACACCATATGGCGAAGCATCACAGGCCAGATAAAGTGGCTTTCCATCATCAAAGTGTATCAATAATTTATCAGATTGAAGACACTTTTTTGCTGCCTCGAATGCTCGACTCTGATTCGTCGTCCATTTCCACGCATTTCCCTTTCTCAACAGTTCGTGTAAAGGCTCCATGATGGTGGATATGTTTGGCAAGAATCTGTGATAGTAATTTAGCATTCCAAGGAACGATTTCAACTGTGTCTGGTCAGTTGGCTGAGGAGCATTTACAATGGCTTCAACCTTGTCCGCCACTGGATGGATGCCGTTGCAGTTGATTTTGTAACCGAGATACACTACTTCCGGTGCCATAAACACACATTTTTGTCGTCGCAAGCGAAGGCCTGTAGCTGCAATTCTCTCAAGCACCGCTCCGAGATTTTTTAAGTGACTAGCATCATCCTTCCCTGTTACTAAAATGTCGTCCACTCTCACCACTACTTGAGGCAGTCCCTGCAATAGACCATCCATGGTGCGCTGGAAAATGCCTGGTGCCGAAGAAACCCCATACGGCAATCTTGTGTACTGGTATAGTCCTCGATGTGTGTTTATTGTGGTGAACTTCTTTGAGTCCTCATCTTACCTGAGTTGCTGGTAGGCTTGAGACATGTCCAGTTTTGTAATTTTTTTCCACCTCCTATCCCTGCTAACAAGTCCTGTTTTCGGGATTGGGTAGTTATCTAATTTTGACACTGGGTTTACAGTGACTTTATAGTCCCCACAGATTCTAGTTTTTTTTTTCCGGTTTTATGATGGGCACAATGGGGGCGGCCCACTCCGAAAAGTTCACGGGTTCAAGAATGCCTTCCTTCTCCAGCCTCACTAATGCAGCCTCAACTTTGTCTTTTAGTGCATATGGCAGTGGTCGAGCTTTGAAATATCTTGGCTTGGCATCTCGCTCAACATAGATTTTTGCTGAGGCCCCGACTAACGTACCCAGTTCCTTCTTAAAAACATCCTCATGTCTCGTGAGTAGCTCATCTAAGTCCTGCTGTATTCTTAACCTTAGGCTAAATACAGTATTCCAATCTATTTTAATTGCTTTCAGCCAATTTCTGCCCATGAGATTTGGGCCCTCTCCCTTTACCACCAGTAATGGTAATTGTTTAGCCTGCCCTCTGTAGCTGACTTGCACATGCAGTTTCCCTAACACTCCCACCTTGTCTTTGGTGTAGGTGTATAGTTTCACGTGTGTATGCTGGAGTCTTCCTCCCCCCCTCTTTTGATATGTGTCCTCAGTAATTATCGTCATACCTGCTCCAGTGTCAATTTCAAATTCAATGCATGTCCATTTATTTGTATGTGCTCTTTGAATGGTTCCACTTTCTCCTCCATAGTTAGGTTATAGAGTGTGTGTGCATATTCTACATTTTCGGTCTCATTTCCCAACCTGTAAGTTGCACCTGATGTTGGTCCTTCAGGTTTCCTTATCTGCCTGGCACTACGACATTTTCTGGCCAAGTGCCCCCTCTTGTGGCAATTGTGGCAAACTGCATCAACAAACCCTCAGTCTGTCGGCCCATGACTACCACCGCACCTGAAACAGCCACTCAGGTGGACTCGCCGATCTGCTCCTGCCTGGACTTTGTCGACCGTTCCATCTGCCCGAGTTAGTTGCAAGTCCGCCAGGTCCTTGGATGCTGTTTCCATCAATGTGGCCAAGTCAATGGCCCGTGCCAGAGTCAATTTTTCATCATCCTCAGACAACAAACGACGTTGGATGCGATCATCGTTGATACCACATACGAGTCTGTCTCTAAGCATGTCATCTAATGCAGTTCCAAATTTGCAATGTTCCGTGAGCCTCCTTAGCTCCGCGACAAATGAAGAAATGGACTGACCTTGTTGTCTCAATTTGGAATGAAATTTGAATCGTTCCACAATCAGACTGGGTTTTGGCGCGAAGTGATCCGTTAATTTCTGAAGCATCTCCGTCAATGTCATGTCTATATCCGCCGGCTTACCGGTCTGGCACAAATCTCGCAACACTGCATATACTTTGGCCCCACACGAACTCAGGAAAATTGCCTTCTTTTGTCCTTCGTCTGTGATTTTGTTAGCCACGAAGTAAAAGTCCAGTCGTTCAGCATACTGTTGCCAATCATCCGTAGCTTGGTCAAACTCCATTAAATTTCCAAACAACGCCATTGATGTCTTGATTTTTTTTCCCTCGTCGCCAATGTAGTAAAGTGGCTTACTCCTTATAATGCTCAACTCGAACTTTTAATGAAGATCAGCACACAGATACATTATACACAGCCATTAGCTCTACTGCTGTCAAAACACTACTCGCCCCGTTGCCTAGGAACCCGCCTGAACCCCCTAGTGGTGGTCACGGTGCTTCCTGATCAAAAATGGCACCTTAACAATACAACAAATTCTATGTGTCATACTTGATCATTTCGCGATATTGCCATATTTTTGCTAGAAGGATTTAGTAGAGATCATCGACGATAAAGTTTGCAACTTTTGGTCGCTAAAAAAAAGCCTTGCCTTTACCGGAAGTAGCAGACGATGACGTCACCGGTGTGAGGGCTCCTAACATCCTGACATTGTTTATAATGGGAGCCTGGACCAGCAAGAGCTATTCGGACCGAGAAAATGACAAATTCACCATTAGTTTGAGCAAGGATGAAAGCTTTGTGGCTCAGGATATTGATAGCGAAGGACTAGAAAAAAAAAAAAAGAAAAAAAAAAAGGAAAAAAAGGCGATTGCATTGGGAGCGATTCAGATGTTTTTAGACACATTTACTAGGATAATTTTGGAAAATCCTTTATCTTTCTATTGTTGCTAGTGTTTTAGTGAGTTAAATAGTACCTGATAGTGTGTTGACGCCAGTGTCTGAGGGAAGTCACGGCAGCTGCATGGACGGCGCAAGCTCCGCAGATCTCCGCAGATCTCCGGTAAGAGGCGACTTTTTACCACAATTTTCTCACCGAAACCTGCCGGTTGACAAGTGGTTGGGAACCATGTTCGCTTGACCGCTCTGATCCATAGTAAAGCTTCACCTCCGGGAATTTTAAACAAGGAAACACAGTGTGTTTGTGTGGCTAAAGGCTAAAGCTTCCCACCTCCATCTTTCTACTTTGACTTCTCCATTATTAATTGAACAAATTGCAAAAGATTCAGCAACACAGATGTCCAGAATACAGTGTAATTGCGCGATGAAAAGAGACGACTTTTAGCCGCAAGTGGTGCTGCGCTAATATGTCCCCTCCAACCCGAGACATCACGCGCATGCGTCATCATACGCGTCATCATTCCGCGACGTTTTCAACAAGAAACTCCGCGGGAAATTTAAAATTGTAATTCAGTAAGCTAAACCGGCCGTATTGGCATGTGTTGCAATGTTAATATTTCATCATTGATATATAAACTATCAGACTGCGTTGTCGGTAGTAGTGGGTTTCAGTAGGCCTTTAATGGCATTCATATCTGCATGACAATGTTTCAAACCATCTCTACATACTTATCAATAAAATTTAATATTCAGCCTATTAATCATTCTGCAATTGCGAATGATCAATCAGAACAGGTTATAAAACAATATGCCATATCGATGGTGATATTGTGTAGTGAACTGTAATTAGCCAATATGGGCTGCAGAGGGCAGTAGCCGGCATGCCTGCAGTATTAAACCTAGTCTCAGTGGTAGCGGAAAAAAAACCTAAATTATTCAAAGAGAGAAAGTACCGTATTTTTCGGACTGTTAGTCGCAGTTTTTTTCATATTTTGGCCGAGGTGCGACATATACTCCGGGGCGACTTATGTGTGAAATTATTTACACATTACAGTAAAATATCAAATAATGTTATTTATCTCATTCGCGGAAGAGACAAAGAAAATGTCAGCAATCGTCACACACACGTCAGCAATCGTCACATACACATCAACCAATAAGAATTCGGCGGGGGAGGGTCATGGCCGAAGTACATTGTGGGTCATGGAATGCTAACTTCAATATGCTATATGCTACTGCCGTAGCTATTAAAATGGATCATTTCATTGTTAGCGGTAACTTCTAAAAACTGAGAAGGGCATATGTGCACTTGGCACCAGGACACACTAGGCTACAGTTCCATGATCGACTTTGTAGTTGTGTTGTCGGATTTGCCGCCTCATGTTTTGGACACTCGGGTGAAGAGAGGGGCGGAGCTTTCTACCGATCACCACCTGGTGGTCAGTTGGCTGCGATGGTGGGGGAGGATGCCGGACCTACCTGGCAGGCCCAAACGCATTGTGAGGGTCAATTCCCACCTCCAGAAGAACTTTGAACATGTCACGAGGGCCGTCAAGCTGAAGAAAGAGTCCTATTGGGTTGCTTTTGGCTCATAGGACTCCGGAGGCAGTGGACAGGTACCGACAGGCCAAGCGGTGTGTGGCTTCAGCGGTTACGGAGGCGAAAACTAGAACGTGGGTGGAGTTCGGGGAAGCCCTGGAAAATGACTTCCGGACGGCTTTGAAACGATTCTGGGCCACCATCCGCCGCCTCAGGAAGGGGAAGCAATGCACTGTCAACATCGTGCATGGTAAGGATGGTGTTCTGTTGACTTTGACTGCGGACGTTGTGGATCGGTGGAGGGAATACTTCGAAGACCTCCTCAATTGTCAGGCTTGTCCCTGACAGTTTGGCCATGTTTTAGTTTTTCCTCTGCATTTGTCTTTGTTTCCTGTCAGCGCTCTTATTTTGTCCGTTTCCTGTTTGTCTCCATGAGTGCTGTGTCTCCCCAGCTGTGGCTGATTGGCACCTGGCCACAACTGGTGTCAATCAGCTAGCTACTATTTAAAGCTGCCTTCCCTTCCAGTCAGGGCTGGATTATTGTCGACTGGTCGTTCCTACTTGTCGTGTCGATTTTTTTTTCCTACTTCCTGTTTGCTGGACACCTGTTCCTGCTTCCAGGTTTCTGGTTCGTGTTTTTATTTTTTTAGTTTTATATTTTTGGACATTAAATTAGGTTTTCTTGCTCAACGCCTGCCACCATCTCTGCATCTTGGGGTTCATCACCAACTCAACCTGACAGAATATTCCAGCCAAATTCGAACCCTGCAGAGATTTCGATAGTGGAGAGGTTTGATAGGATTGTAGCGCTAACGGCTAAATTGAAGAGAAGTTTGGCCGCTTTTCAAGCCCTTTCCCACTCACCCCTGTTGTTTATGGGCCTATCTGGGGACGTCTGGGATCCGTCCCTTGAGGAGGGGGCTATGAGTAGCTGTGCAGCTGAGGCACAGCTACTTCTCACACAAGTGTGTCTGCAACAGACGCCGCCACCATCTCCAGTGGGCCGGCAGACGCCACAACCATCTCCGGTGGGCCGGCAGACGCCAACATCATCTCCGGTGGGTCTGCAACCTACGGCGCCATCAGCTCCAGGGGGGGCTGCAAACTACAGCGCCATGATCTCCGGTGGGTCTGCAACTTACGGCGCCACCACGCACTCCGGTGGGCCAGCAGACCTCACCACGCACTCCGGTGGGCCAGCAGTAGGTCGCGCCACCCCGCACTCCGGTGGGCCAGCATCAGGGGGCGCCACCACGCACTCCGGTGGGCCAGCAGCAGGGGGCACCACCACGCACTGCGGTGAGCCAGCTGCAGGGGGCGCCACCATCATCTCCGGTGGGCCAGCAGCAGGGGGCGCTACCACCATCCTGTCCGGTTGGCCAGCAGCAGGTGGCGCCACCACCATACTGTCCGGTTGGCCAGCAGGGTTTGCCACCACCATCCTGTCCGGTGGGCCAGCAGCAGGGGGCGCCACCCCCATCCTGTCCGGTGGGCCAGCAGCAGGGGGCGCCACCACCATCCTGTCCGGTGGGCCAGCAGCAGGTGGCGCCACCACCATCCTGTCCGGTGAGCCAGCAGGGGTCGCAACCACCATCCTGTCCGGTGGGCCAGCAGGGGTCGCCACCACCATCCTGTCCGGTGGGCCAGCAGAGGGCGCCACCATACTGTTGTCTGCCACAGATGTGGTCGTTTCATGGGCAATTGCCTCGTCAACTGCGGCGGCGTTCAACTCGCCGTCGCCACCTGACTCTTCCCCGCTGGTTGCGGGGACACTTGGCCTGGCGGCCCACCTCCTTGTCCTCCCTCCACCCTCCTGTGACGTTGGACTTTTTTTTGGGGGGGGGGGTTTCCAGAACGTCTGGTATCCGTTATGGGAAGGGGGACTACTGTCAGGCTTGTCCCTGACGGTTTGGCCATGTTTTACTTTTTTCTCTGTGTTTGTCTTTGTTTCCTGTCATCGCTCTTATTTTGTCCGTTTCCTGTTCGTCTCCCTGAGCGCTGTGTCCCCCCTGCTGTGGCTGATTGGCACCTCGCCACACCTGGCGTCAATCAGCCAGCTACTATTTAAACCGGCCTTCCCCTCCAGTCAGGGCTGGATTATTTTTGCTCCTACCGGTTGTCGTTTCTACTTGTCGGTCCTACCTGTCGTGTCGATTTTTTTTCTTCCTAGTTCCTGTTTGCTGGACTCCTGTTCCTGCTTCCTGGTTTCTGGTTCGTGTTTTCCTTTTCCTATTTATATATTTTCGGACATTAAATTATGTTTTCTTGCTCAATGCCTGCCATCATCTCTGCATCTTGGGTTTCGTCACCAACACAATGTGACATCAATCCCACCAACACGTGTTCCTATGAGGAAGCAGTGTCTGGGTAATATGTGGGGGGCTCTCCTATTTCTGTAGCTGACTTTGCTGAGGTAGTTAAAAAGCTCCGTAAGGCTCTGGATGCTGTGGGGCTGTCTTGGTTGACAAGACTCTGCAGCATCGCATGGACATCTGGGGCGGTACCTCTGCATTGGCAGACCGGGGTGGTGGTTCCTCTCTTTAAGAAGGGGAACCGAAGGGTGTGTTCCAACTATTGTGGGATCACACTCCTCAGCCTTCCTATTCAGGTGTACTGGGGAGGAGGCTATGCCGGATAGTCGAACCTCGGATTTTAGGAGGGACAGTGTGGTTTTCGTCCTGGTCGTGGAACTGTGGACCAGCTCTATACTCTTGGCAGGGTCCTTAAATGTGTATGGGAGCTTGCCCAACCAGTCTACATGTGCTTTGTGGACTTGGAGAAGGCATTCAACCGTGTCCCTTGGGAAGTCCTGTGGAGAGTGCTTAGAGAGTATGGGGTGTCGGACTGTCTGATTGTGGCGGTCCGCTCCCTGTACGATCAGTGTCAGAGCTTGGTCCGCATTGCCAGCAGTAAGTCAGACACGTTTCCATTGAGGGTTGGACTCCGCCATGGCTGCCCTTTGTCACCAATTCTGTTCATAACTTTTATTGACAGAATTTTTAGGCGCAGTCAAGACGTTGAGGGGATCCGGTTTGGTGGCTGCAGGATTAGGTCTCTTCTTTTTGCAGATGATGTGGTCCTGATGGCTTAATCTGACCAGGTTCTTCAGCTTTGATTGATTGATACTTTTATTAGTAGATTGCACAGTTCAGTACATATTCCGTACAATTGACCACTAAATGGTAACACCCAAATAAGTTTTTCAACTTGTTTAAGTCGGGGTCCACGTTAATCAATTCACATTTAATCAAATCACTGATCCAGTTCTCACTGGATCGGTCCGCAGCCGAGTGTGAAGCGACTGGGATGAGAATCAGCATCTCCAAGTCCGAGTCCATGGTTCTCACCCGGAATAAGGTGGAGTGCCATCTCCGGGTTGGGGAGGAGACCCTGCCCCAAGTGAAAGAGTTCAAGTACCTCAGAGTCTTGTTGACGAGTGAGAGGAGAGTTAATCGTGAGATTGACATTTGGATCGGTGCGGTGTCTTCAGTCATGCGGACGGTTCATCCATCAGTTGTGGTGAGGAAAGAGCTGAGCCGGAAGGTAAAACCCTCAATTTAATGGTCTATCTACGTTCCTATCGTCACCTATGGTCATGAGCTTAGGGTTATGACCGAATGGACAAAAGCGGCCAAAATGAGTTTCCCTCCGCCGGGTTGTGGGGATCTCCCTTAGAGATAGGGTGAAAAACTCTGCCATCCGGGGGGAGCTCAAAGTGAAGCCGCTGCTCCTCCTCATCGAGAGGAGCCAGTTGAGGTGGTTCAAGCATCAGGGACTATGTCTCCTGGCTGGCCTGTGAACGCCTTGGGATCCCCCGGGAGGAGCTGGACAAAGTGGCTGAGGAGAGGAAAGTCTGGACTTCCCTACTTAGGTTGCTTCCCCCGCAACCCGTCCTCGGATAAGCGGAAGAAAATGGATGGATGGACATAGTGTTAAAGCTTGAAAATTGTATGTCTGGGGTACACTTATTAATGATGAAAAACAATATATATATATATATATATATATATATATATATATATATATATATATATATATATATATATATATATGATGAAAAACAATATATATATATATATATATATGTATATATATATATGTATATATATATATATATATATGTGCGATTAAGCACCATTAATTCTGAGTTAATTATGAACAAAATGCGATTAATTCATCCATCCATCTTCAAGCGCTTATCCAAAATCGGGTCGCGAGGACCACAGCTCCAGCAGAGACTCCGAGAATTACCTCTCCAGAGCAACATTAGCAACTTCCTCCTGGGGGATCCCAAAGCGTTCCCAGGCCAGAGAGGAGATGTAATCCTCCCATCTAGTCCTTGGCCTGCAACAAGGACCTCCCTAGGGAGACGCTCGTGAGGCATCCGCACGAGATACCGAACCACCTAAGCTGGCTTTTTTCCAAGCGAAAGAGCAGCAGCTCTACTCCGAGTCTCTCTTGGGTGACTTAACTTATCACCCTATCTCTAAGGGAGATGCCAGCCAACCTTCGGAGGAAACTTATTTCGGCCCCTTGTGTCCGCAATCTTATTCTTTCGGTCATGACCCACACTTCATGACCATAGGTGAGAGTAGGAATGTAAGTAGCTGTGTCTAGTTTCAGCTCTAGTTTCGTCACAACAGTGCGGCAGAGAGACTGCAATGCTTCCCCAGCTGCTCAGATTCTACGGCTGATTTCCTTCTCCATCTTTCCCTGACTCGTGAACAAAACCCCGAGATACTTAAACTCCTCCACCTGGGACAGAGTCTCGTTCTTTACCTTGACTGCACAAACCATTGGTTTCCTGTTGAGAACCATGGCCTCAGATTTGGAGATGCTGATCGTCATTCCAATCGCTAAACACTCGGCTGCGAACCGAGCCAATGAGAGCTGAAGGTCACGAACCGATGGTGCTTACAGGACCACATCATCTGCAAACAGCAGTGACGCAACCTTTACATCCCCGAGACGTATTCTCTCTCCCCATGATCTGGCTCCAAATGCTATCCGTGAAAATCACAAACCGGATAGGTGACAGAGCGCAGCCATGCCAGGGACCAACCCCCACTGGAAACAGATCCAACCCGGCCGGTCACAGCCCGAGGACGTTACCTAGACAAACCATCTTCTCCGCCACGTGGGCCTACCACTCGCTGTCGGGAATATTGTGGACCTTTATGTATGCTTTTTCTAATTAAATATGACTACAAAATGTTCCCAATGGGGCCAAAGAATACTGCATATGCCAGCACTGTACTTTGATAAAAAAAATTGAGAAACACTATTGAAATCAAGAAAAAACATGTAGCAAAGTCTACAGGCGGCGTGCGTATCGCTCTCCTATCTTCGGCACCATTGCTGTTCATTGCCGTCAATACTAACGAGAGTTTTAAATAAAGGTAATATGTAAAAGTTCATGTATCCATTTTGTTTGTCATGTATATGTATTTCTGGCCCTGCGATGAGGTGATGTCCGAATGCAGCTGAGATAGGCACCAGCGACCCCCGCTTGTCCCAAAAGTATTTCACATTGTTTTCTAAATCCCTGACTATAATTATTCTCTATAAAATGTGTTTTGTGTTTGTATTATTGGGCGTCAGAAATAGCTTCATCTGATTTAAAGTACATGATTTCTTACTGGGAAATTTTGTACGGTCTGTCTGAGACCCGAGGGTCCCTGGTTCAATCCCCACCTAGTATCAACCTCGTCACGTCCGTTGTGTCCTGAGCAAGACACTTCACTCTTGCTCCTGATGGGTGCTGGTTAGCGCCTTGCATGGCAACTCCCTCCATCAGTGTGTGAATGTGTGTGTGAATTGGTAAATGTGGAAGTATTGTCAAAGCGCTTTGAGTACCTTCAAGTTAGAAAAGCGCTATACAAGTACAACCCATTTATCATTATTTATCTATCAAAACCTGAGGTACCACTGTACTCACCCTTGTGCAACACAAAAACAGCATAAACATTTTTCATAATAATTCAATTGAATACAAAATATTGATAACAATTGCCATCCTAATTAATGTAATTTAAACACTTATTTTAAATAAGATTGTGTATTGTGTGTGTGAGAGAGGAGATAGTTTGGACACTACATCACTGTGTTTCAAACCCTTCTGAGGAAAAATGACTATCATTTTTTTTTTTTTCAGACGGATGATAGGGTCTCAGGTCCAAAAAGCTGCATGCCTTTCAATCGCTCTTTGCCAGCTTGTTTCACCAGCTTTGGGACTGACATGTGTCAAGCCCTGCAACAACAACAGATGAATGCAATCACATCCTTCATTGATGCTTCCTCTGTGTATGGCTCCAGTCCAAAAGTCAACAACTTTCTCAGAGATCTTTCCAGACGTGAGGGGAAACTGAAAGTTAATAAGTACTTTAGGGACATCAAAGGAAGACCATTCCTCCCTTTCCATGAGTCTAAGTCATCAGACTGCCTCCATGTTGTTGGTGAACAAAGAGTGGCGTGTTTCAGTGCTGGAGACAGTCGAGTCAACGAGGGCTTACCTTTGACTTGTTTGCACACGCTGTGGCTGAGGCAACACAATCAAATTGCGGCGAAACTTAAGAGGCTCAATAGTCACTGGAACCCAGAGATGATATATCAAGAAACGCGCAAGATAATTGGGGCTCTGCACCAGGTATGTATTATTGCATATAGGACTATGCGATTCTGCAAAAGATGTGACTCTCCATTTTCTCGCTTTAAATTGAGATTGCAATTGTCTCTCTCATGCACGCACGCACGCACGCACGCACGCACGCACGCACGCACGCACGCACGCACGCACGCACACACACACACACACACACACACACACACACACACACACACACACACACACACACACACACACACACACACACACACACACACACACACACACACACACACACACACACACGCAGACCCTTCTGAGAAGAATAAATATAATTGCATTTGTTTTGTACAGACGAATAGTAAATTTTCCAGTACAAAAAGCTGCATGCCTTTCAATCGCAGTTTGTTTCACCAGCTTTGGGACTGACATGTCAAACCCTGCAACAACAACATGCAATCATATCCTTCATTGAGATTGCAATTGTCTCTCTCTCTCTCTCTCTCTCTCTCTCGCTCTCTCTCTCTCACACACACACACACACACACACACACACACACACACACACACACACACACACACACACACACACACACACACACACACACACACACGCTCACACAAAAGCACGCACGCACACACACACACACACACACACTGGTTATCATTTGAAATGGGGAACAACTTTTTGATCATCACTTGTGGGGACAAAGGAAAAATATATTAGTTTTAACTACTTTGGAAAAATGGATACCATACAGAATCACAGTACTATACACCAGGGTTACATATGTTTCATTTTTTAAAGGAAATTTATTTTCTCTTTTACCAATATTTGAAACACATAAACAAAGTAACCCAAATGTCCCTGTTGTGGGATCAATACAGGATTATTTTATCTTACCTTAAACCACAGAAATAAAATACAAACTGATTTAAACTTTTATTTTTACTTTTTTTTTTTAACAACATTGAACATAAAGAACGTAAAATACTGTTCTACTTAACCAGTCTTGCTGATTATCTCATAATCTACTATTTTACCTGCAATCTCCTTTTGTAGGCTGTAATGCGGTTGTACATTGCCGGTTTTGGAGAGCTTCCGGTTCGGCCCTCAAACATTTTAAAGAGTCACTCTTTGCTAGTACAATACCACAAGGGAGGAATCGCTTCATGTGCTTCTCGACATCATTCACCTCTTTCTCTGTCCAGGGTCTTCTTTTCTGGGCAGCTTTACCTGCAAATGACCATTTTTAATATGTGTATGAAAATAAAAAAAAATAAAAGCATTAATAAATTAAGTTATATATTTGTTTCCTAGAATGTCTCTAACCCACAGAGAACGATGCATACATATGCATTTGCATTATTTGTGAGAAAACAATGACTGATAAAACTTTATAAAAAAAAAAGTTTATGTATACAGTTTACCTTTGGAAGAATATCTCACTGCACGATCTACTGAGCATACTTCCTCTTCTTTTGAAAGTTGTTTTAGTCTCTTGGTGGGTGGGATACTGAGCATACTTCCTCTTCTTTTGAAAGTTGTTTTAGTCTCTTGGTGGGTGGGATTGCTTCCCCCTCGGTGGTTGGAAAGGCCCCCTCTTCTGGTGGTTCAATGTAAAAGACATTCAGTGTCATTCTTACCATAGGCCACATGCACTTCGAGAGTGCTAACCAAATGGAACTTCAGAAGAAATTCTAAATAACAGAATATTAAGACATGTATTGTCAATAAAACTACTGCGAATACTGTGCCCAGTCCAGATCTTCATGAAGATCAGTTGTGTCTCTTGAAACAAAAGCCAACAAGGGCATGGCTGCTACTTCTCCTTCTCTTGGTCTGTTAAAGAGGATGATCTGTGTCAAACATACTTTTGTAAGGTCTGACAAGGCCTTTGTGGAACTCACGGTGGACTTCTTAAAACTGAATGGCATTCCTTACCAGCTCTTCATTGTTCATTATCAAACCTTGTGCTTTCAAGAGTTTGCTAACTTTAACCAGGGAATTCGTTAGTACGACTATCAAAGCCACAAGTACATTTGACAGCTTAGACCATCTCCAAGTAGTTCTTAGGATTCACAAAATCCTCAATTTTTTTTCAAGGTAGCAACTCTCCTGGCATTATGTATCAGTATTCCTAATTCCCGCATTTTGATTCTGACACATTGTTCGATTTTTTGCTGACATACCACTTTTGTTCAACAGATGCTGCCCAACATCTTTTATTATTTCTGTGATTGGATCAGGACTCATGGCACTTATTACTCCCCACAGTTGTTTGGATATACTTGAAGGCATAGGCCCAGTATATGTGCACATGGAATGGACGCGGTTCTTTCCTGGTTTTCGGGTGACTGATGCAGGTTTGAGGTGACAACTTTGCATGTGTCTCCACAGTACCTTTCTGGCAAACAGTCGTTGGCAATATGCACAGTGCATTGAATAATTTCCTTTAGCTTCTGTAGGTGATCGTTTGAATGGCACTAGTTCACCCTTTCCCGACCTATAATAGCAGCACTGTGATCAGAGTCCCCTTTATTACGAATATAGTCAAGCTGTTTCCTTCTCTCATTGGAACTCGTTGGAAAGCTAAGAGCTAGGGCTACTTCCAATGTGTTTTTGTGTGCACTTTCTAGATGCCTTGCCATCTTGGCATAAGGCTTACTGCAATACAAGCAATAGTGTCTTTTGTTGTAAACTCTATTTCCATGTTTTATGAGGGGAGCACAAACAACTACGGTGTCAATTGTTTCCTGACTTGAGCAGGGTTCCTCGGTTCTAGTAATATCAGATGTAATGCTGTTTATGTCTAAGTTCATGTGGTCTACTGTTTTGCTGTAACAGACTGGAGGACTTATTGAGCCAGGACATCTGTCCTTCATCTAAAATGTGTGAAACAAAATCAATGTGAGGTTTTTAAAATATCCTAAATCTCTGATGTCCATCATACCTATACATATAACTTCTTAGAAGTCCTTATTATCAACCAATTAGCATTAAATTACAGCTAATTTGACTATAAACCAGTCCAAATGAAAAGCAAATGCAACACAAAGTGATTTAATAGAGTTTCTAGGAGCAAGACTGATGTTCTTAATTAAATGCACCTGTTGCTAAAGGTTATCTGAGTTGCCCTCCAAAAAAATATTCTTAACTCTTTGTAGTAAAATGTATAAGTTTCCGTCCAAATGAAAAGAAAAAGCAGCACAAAGGGATTCAAACGGTTTCTGGGAGAAAGGCTGATGTTCTTAATTAAACGAACCTCTTGGTAAAGGTTCACTGAGTTGCCCTCAAAAAAATATATCCTTAGCTCTTTGTAGAAAAATATATAAGTTGATGTCCGGTAAGAGGCGACTTTTTAACGACAATTTTCTCACCGAAACCTGCTGGTTGACATGTAGTAGGGATCCATGTCCGCTGTGATCCATGCTAAAGTTTCTCCTCCGTGAATTTTAAACAAGGAATCACTGTGTTTTTGTGTGGCTAAAGGCTAAAGCTTCCCAACTCCGTCTTTCTACTTTGACTTCTCCAATATTAATTGAACAAATTGCAAAATATTCAGCAACACAGATGTCCAAAATACTGTGTAATTATGCCGTTAAAGCAGACGACTTTTAGCTGTGTATGTACGCAGCGCTCATATTCATAACAGCCCGTGAAGTCACGCGTACACGTCATCATTGCGCGACGTTTTCAAGAAAAAAGTTCAGAGAAATTTAAAATTGCAATTTAGTAAACTAAAAACGCCGTATTGGCATGTGTTGCAATGTTAATATTTCATCATTGATATATAAACTATCGGACTGCGTGGTGGGTATTAGTGGGTTTCAGTAGGCCTTTAAGTAAGCATTGCCAGAAGACACACAAACACGCAGACACAGACACACGCATGCATGTGCATTTTTATGCATGTTTTATTATTATTATTAAACTCATTATTGTCTTGTTCTGCTTCTATTTAGTTCTGGGAGTTCTGGTTATTGTATTACTTAATTGGAATATGCATACAAATATAATGTAGTACATCACATATTTACAATTTCACATCTCAAGTCAGGAATGGAGTAGGAAAAAGCAGAGCTTATTTAATCCAAAATATTTTCTTTTTCTCAGTAATCACATACTAAAGTTCAGTTCCTGTACTCAATTTGTAACACAAATAACCAAATAAGTAAATATATACATAAATAAAGTTCACATGAATACATAATTGGTAATTGAAATTCACATAATTTGCTGATTATGTCATAGATGATAAAATTACAAATAATAAAACCAAAAACATTGCATACTTGCATACTTAATATACTCATGCATGTAATGAGCATATATTGACAAAAAGTCAGTTAATTAATACGAACGCTCAATGCTGTGAAAGAGGAAGTTTCAGCCATCAGCATGAGTATTTTAGTAAAACATCTGTATTTGTTTGTGATACAGCTTTTTGATTGATTGATTGAAACTTTATTAGTAGATTGCACAGTTCAGTACATAGTCCGTACAATTGACCACTAAATGGTAACACCCGAATAAGTTTTTCAACTTGTTTAAGTCGGGGTCCATGTTAATCAATTCATGGTAAGCTAATTAAGTAAGATAAACAAAAAAACATGTCATGCAGTTAGTACATTAGAATTATGCAGTCACAGGCCTCCATTGAGCTAATGACCGTTTTCCTTGCTCAAGTCACACGTCCAGTGGCAACAGACACTTTTTCTAAAGGCAACATCTTGTAAATCAGGGGTATCAAACTGAATTTACCTGGGGGCCACTGGATGCAGAAACTGGGTGAGGCTAGGCGGCAAGAAAATATTTCTTTAAAAATCACCCTCACAATTTTTCCGGGAGACTCCTGAATTTCAGTGCACCTCCCGACCATCTACCGGTGCAACCATTTTCCTGAATTTGTCCCAATTTTCACCCGATCGACATTATTAAGGGCTGCCGTGACTGCACTGCCTTTAACGTCCTCTAGAACAGTAGTTCTCAACCTTTTTTCAGTGGTGTACCCCCTGTGAACATTTTTTTTATTAAAGTACCTCCTAATCAGAGCAAAGCATTTTTGGTTTGAAAAAAAGAGATAAAGAAGTAAAATACAGCAGAATGTCATCAGTTTCTGATTTTTTAAATTGTACAGCCATGCAAAATATTGCTCATTTGTAGTGGTCTTTCTTGAACTATTTGGAAAAAAAGAAAACTTGAAAAATAAACACGTGATTCAATTATAAATAAATATTTCTACACATAGAAGTAATCATCACCTTAAAGTGCCCTCTTTGGGGATTGTAATAGAGATCCATCTGGATTCATAAACTTAATTCTAAACATTTTTTCACAAAAAAAGAAATCTTTAACATCAATATTTATGGAACATGTCCACCAAAAATCTAGCTGTCAACACTGAATATTGCATGGTTGCATTTGTTTTCACAGTTTATGAACTTACATTCATATTTTGTTGAAGTGTTATCAAATAAATATATTTATAAAGTGTTTATGTATGACTGCTAAATTTTAAAATATGTTTGATAAATCTCACTTTACCCTTGGTTTACCTTAACATACCATCAACAAGAGGACTACTGCTCTACAACTCGTCATTGCGCACGCTTTTACATCACACAACCAAAGTGACAGCTCTATATTATGTTGTGCGAGACTTGTGCAGAACAACGTTGGTGGCTGCAAGACATACTTATTCAACAGCCATACAGGTCACACTGAGGGTGGCCGTATAAACAACTTTAACACTGTTACAAATATGCGCCACACTTTGAACCCACACCAAACAAGAATGACATACACATTTTGGGAGAATATCCGCACCCTAACACAACTTAAACACGAGAGAACAAATACCCAGAACACCTTGCAGCCCTAATTCTCCTGGGCTACAAATACACCACCTTAACCGACGCAAGTAGTGAGGGTGAGGGCGTGGGGGATTGGTGGTAGCGGGGGGGTGTATATTGTCGCCCGGAAGAGTTAGGGCTGCATGGGATTCTGGGTATTTGTTCTGTTGTGTTTATGTTGTGTTATGGTGCGGATGTTTTCCTGAAATGTGTTTGTCATTCTTGTTTGGTGTGGGTTCACAGTCTGGCACACATTTGTAACAGTGTTTAATTTTTTTTTACGGGGACCCTCAGTGTGACCTGTGTAGCTGTTGATCAAATATGTCTTGCAACATCACATGTGTGTACTGCACAGCCAGATGCAACATATAAATGGGCTTGCACGCTAAAAGTAGTGCCATTATGGCACCCCCTGGGAATTGTTGATTGGGTAAAAATCCGCAGGGATTTCTAATGGATAACCTTAAATTAAGGAGACTCCCGGGAAAACTAGGAACGTTGGCTAGTATGACGCTGTCAAGCTCCATTCATTATAACTCGCGGGCTACACCTATATTGAATTGTCATATCAAAGTGTGGGCCGCAAAATAATGTCTCGCGGGCCGCATGTTTGAGACCCCTGTTGTAAATCATTATTGAAAGTTAAAAAACAAAAAAAAGTACCACAACACAATGAATTCCTTCTTTCCTTCAATTGATTAAATTTGATAAAGAGTGTTTCCGTTATACTTCAATTGATTGATTATTACTTACATAAAGTAATTTTCCCATCACTGCAAATATGTTGCCAGTAATAAAGGATTTTCATTTGTTTTTTGTGATAAAATTACAGTGTTTTCTGCTTGTTTTTCTTAGATCATAACTATGAGAGATTATCTTCCAAAAGTAATTGGCGGAGAGTTTTTTCAGAACCACATTGGACCCTACAAAGGATATGACCCAAATGTGGACGCATCTGCCTCAAATGTTTTTGCTACTGCTGCATTCCGATTTGGCCATGGGACCATCCCCTCTGTCATTAGAAGACTCAATGAGCGGTACCAGGAACATGACCACTTTCCAAACTTGGTGCTGCACAGTACTTTCTTCAGTCCATGGAGAATACTAAATGAAGGTGAGGACTGTTTTGTTAAAGGGGAACTACATTTTTGTTTGGAATTGTGCCCATCATTCACAATCCTTATAAGAGACAAGAAGTCACTTTTTTTTTTTTTTACGTTGTAATTTGTTATAATCGTCTCGTTCTAAGTGGCTAGCAATGCTGCTACAGGGAACATTCTATTCTGTCTCTAAATCAAAGACGCATCCCAAAAAATACCTACAGTATTTACCATGCTGTAGCGACATTGTTATTTTAGGCGCGAACACTGAATAACTAGCGTAGTTGTGATGGCATGCTATGGCATTAGCTATAAGCTAGCTTCTGCCCCAATAGCTGAATGGCTTTTGATTTTATATTGCACAACACAAAAATATCCATCCATCCATCTTCTTCCGCTTATCCGAGGTCGGGTCGCGGGGGCAACAGCCTAAGCAGGGAAACCCAGACTTCCCTTTCCCCAGCCACTTCGTCTAGCTCTTCCCGGGGGATCCCTAGGCGTTCCCAGGCCAGCCGAGAGACATAACATTACCAACGTGTCCTGGGTCTTCCCCGTGGCCTCCTATCGGTTGGACGTGCCCTAAACCCCTCCCTAGGGAGGCGTTCGGGTGGCATCCTGACCAGATGCCCGAACCACCTCATCTGGCTCCTCTCGATGTGGAGGAGCAGCGGCTTTACTTTGAGCTCCTCCCGGATGGCAGAGCTTCTCACCCTATCTCTAAGGGAGAGCCCCGCCACACGGCGGAGGAAACTCATTTCGGCCGCTTGTACCCGTGATCTTATTCTTTCGGTCGTGACCCAAAGCTCATGACCATAGGTGAGGATGGGAACGTAGATCGACCGGTAAATTGAGAGCTTTGCCTTCCGGCTCAGCTCCTTCTTCACCACAAGGGATTGGTACAACGTCCGCATTACTGAAGACGCCGCACCAATCCGCCTGTCGATCCCACGATCCACTCTTTCCCCACTCGTGAACAAGACTCCTAGGTACTTGAACTCCTCCACTTGGGGCACTCCACCCTTTTCCGGGCGGGAACCATGGACTCGGACTTGGAGGTGCTGATTCTCATTCCGGTCGCTTCACACTCGGCTGCAAACCGATCCAGTGAGAGCTGAAGATCCCGGTCAGATGAAGCCACCAGGACCACATCATCTGCAAAAAGCAGAGACCTAATCCTGCGGTCACCAAACCGGAACCCCTCAACGCTTTGACTACGCCTAGAAATTCTGTCCATAAAAGTTATGAACAGAATTGGTGACAAAGCACAGCCTTGGCGGAGTCCAACCCTCACTGGAAATGTGTTCGACTTACTTCGACCAAGCTCTGGCACTGATCGTACAGGGAGCGGACCGCCACAATAACACAGTCCGATACTCCATACTCTCTGAGCACTCCCCACAGGACTTCCCGAGGGACACGGTCGAATGCCTTCTCCAAGTCCACAAAGCACATGTAGACTGGTTGGGCAAACTCCCATGCACCCTCAAGAAACCTGCCGAGAGTATAGAGCTGGTCCACAGTTCCACGACCAGGACGAAAACCACACTGTTCCTCCTGAATCCGAGGTTCGACTATCCGGTGTAGCCTCGTCTCCAGTACACCTGAATAAACCTTACCGGGAAGGCTGAGGAGTGTGATCCCACAATAGTTGGAACACACCCTCCGGTCCCCCTTCTTAAAGAGAGGAACCACCACACCGGTCTGCCAATCCAGAGGTACCGCCCCGATGTCCACGCGATGCTGCAGAGTCTTGTCAACCAAGACAGCCCCACAGCATCCAGAGCCTTAAGGAACTCCGGGCGGATCTCGTCCACCCCCGGGGCCTTGCCACCGAGGAGCTTTTTAACTACCTCAGCGACCTCAGCCCCAGAAATAGGAGAGTCCACCACAGATTCCCCAGGCACTGATTCCTCATAGGAAGACGTGTTGGTGGGATTGAGGAGGTCTTCGAAGTATTCCCTCCACCTATCCACAACATCCGCAGTTGAGGTCAGCAGAACACCATCCGCACCATACACGGTGTTGATAGTGCACTGCTTCCCCTTCCTGAGGCGGCGGATGGTGGTCCAGAATCGCTTCGAAGCCGTCCGGAAGTCGTTTTCCATGGCTTCCCCGAACTCCTCCCATGTCTGAGTTTTTGCCTCAGCGACTGCTGAAGCCGCACACCGCTTGGCCTGTCGGTACCTGTCCACTGCCTCCGGAGTCCTATGAGCCAAAAGGACCCGATAGGACTCCTTCTTCAGCTTGACGGCATCCCTCACCGCTGGTGTCCACCAAGGGGTTTTAGGATTGCCGCCCCGACAGACAAAAAGATAGGACACCAATCTGTACTGAAAAACATGAACAATCATTTTACAGTATCTTCAAAGTATTAGCCCACGTTTCATGTTTTGTTTGTACACAGCTAGCTCGACAATGTATGTAGTGGTACTATCAAACATACTGTGCTGCATGTATCATTAACAATATGATAGTTACTCAATTGACAGTTGGCCGTTTGGCCAAGCTGGCTGGGGATGTTTCCGAATGATTTTGTGTAGGTGAAACAGTTTCTACCACTGCAGGGTTTGTCAGAAGAAACAGTTTGTCTTTTGTTGTGATGTAGTTTCTTTGAGCAATGTTTTCCTCGCTAGATACACAAGGCATTTTCAACAATAATATCATTGTGTACCACTCAGTGGAGCAGAAGCACTTCATTGCTGTTGGCATAGCTTGGCTCCAAATTCAACATATACAGTACATAGTCAAGGCATGCCAATCCTGACACTCTCGACTTTTGTATGCTCCAATGTTTCACCCTCTCTTCATGCTCGCTTAGTTTCTTAGCTTATATCCTGCGTATATTCAGGTTCAAAAAGGTAAGATGTGAATCGTCATTCGTCCAAAAATAATAATTTTTGACTACTACCAAGTCTGCCATGATTAAAAAAACACGCGTTTGTTGATGGAAGTAGGAAGTGCATTGCTATGGGCAATTAATTTTGTGCGCCTAAGAAATAAGTTCCGTTAATGCTTAAAATGACCAAAAATACAATAAATATTGTACATATGTACATAATTTGTACATAATTTGTACATAATGTACAAATCCCGTTTCCATATGCATTTGGAAATTGTGTTAGATAGATAGATAGATAGATAGATAGATAGATAGATAGATGGATGGATGGATAGATAGATAGATAGCTAGATAGTACTTTATTGATTCCTTCAGGAGAGTTCCTTCAGGAAAATTAAAATTCCAGCAGCAGTGTACATAGTTCAGATCAATTTAAATAAAAGTAAAAAGTAAATAATGGGGGTTTAAATGGAAACAAAATAGAGAAATATTACAATAAGAATAAAAACTAAAAAGCAACAATGGGAATAAAAATATAACAGTAAAATAAGAATATAACAAGAAAAAGTAGATAGTAGTGACCATGTTATGAAAACGTATTGCACTGTTATTGTTTTGCATCCCCTGTCATCCTAGTACCCCCCGCACCCGCCCCAGCGTGGAGTTGTACAGTCTAATGGCGTGTGGGACAAAGGAGTTTTTGAGTCTATTAGTCCTGCACTTGGGATGAAGCAGTCCAGAACTGAACAGGCTCCTCTGGCTACTGATAACGCTATGCAGAGGGTGACTGGAATCATCCAGGATGCTCACTAGTTTGTCAACAGTCCTCTTCTCTGCCACCGTCACCAGTGTGTCCAGTTTCATTCCGATTGTAGAACCGGCCCGCCTGATCAGTTTCTCAAGTCTGGAGCTGTCCTTCTTAGATGTACTGCCCCCCCAGCACACTACCATGTAGAACAGAACACTGACAACCACAGACTGGTAGTACATCCACAGGAGTTTTTTGCAGATGTTGAAGGAGTGCAGTCTCCTGAGGAAGTACAGCCTGCTCTGTCCTTTCTTGTACTGGTGGTCCGTGTTAACAGTCCAGTCCAGCTTATTGTCCACCCAAACCCTGAGGTACTTGAATGAGTCCACGGTCTGTACCTCAACTCCCTCGATCACAATAGGTTGTGACCGTGGACTCGACCTCCCAAAGTCAATGACCAGCTCCTTGGTCTTTGATGGATTGAGCTGCAAGAGGTTCGTGTGGCACCAGACAACAAAGTCCCTCACCAGATTCCGAAACTCCTCCTCTCTGCCGTCCCTGATGCACCCGACGATGGCTGTGTCATCCGCGTACTTCTGGATATGACACATCTCTGAGTTGTAGCAGAAGTCATCGGTGTACAGGGTGAAGAGAAGAGGGGCCAGCACCGTTCCCTGCGGTGCTCCGGTGCTGCTGATCACAGTGTCAGACGTGATGTCCTTCAGTCTGACGTACTGTGGCCTGTCGGTGAGGTAGTTCGAAATCCAGGCAACCAGGCAGGGGTCCACTCGCATTTTGTAGAGCTTGTCCTGAAGGAGGCGGGGCTGGATGGTATTAAAGGCACTTGAGAAGTCCAGGAACAGGATCCTCACAGTGCCATTTCCCTTATCCAGGTGTGAGTGGGCTCGATGCAGCAGGTAAAGGATAGCATCCTCCACACCAACACCTGCCTGGTACGCAAACTGCAGGCTGTCTTGGGTATGTTGCACCTGTGGTCTGAGGAGGCTGAGAAAGAGCCGCTCCAATGTCTTCATTAGATGACAGGTGAGCGCCACTGGTCTGTAGTCGTTCAGCTCACTGGGGCGGTTCTTTTTGGGAACTGGAACGATGCATGACGTCTTCCAGAGGGTGGTCACTCTTCCCAGCTGCAGGCTGAGGTTGAAGATCCTTTGAAGTGGTTCACCCAGTTCTGCAGCACAGGTCTTCAAGAGTCGGGGGCACAGCTTGTCTGGGCCTGCTGCTTTCCTTGGCTGTAGCTTCCTCAGTTGACCTCTGACCTGGTCCGCAGAGATGACTAATGTCTGCGTAGAGGGAGTGGAGGGGGGTGCTGCCATGGCTGGGGGGGAGGTTCGTTGAGGGCAGCAGAAGAGGGGGTGGCTGTGAAGGGGATTGGGGGATGGAGAGGACACAGGCTGGTTAAACCGGTTGAAGAAGTTATTCGTCTCATTGGCCCTCTCTATTGTCCCCACAACAGCTCTGGTCTTTGTCTGATGTAAATGAAAGATGAAAATATAAACAGAATACAATGATTTGCAAATCATTTTCAACCCATATTCAGTTGAAAATGCTACAAAGACAACATATTTGATGTTCAAACAGATAAATATATATTTTTTTTCAAATAATCATTAACTTTAGAATTTGATGCCAGCTACACGTGACAGAGGTTGGGAAAGGTGGCAATACATACTGATAAAGTTGAGGAATGCTCATCAAACACTTATTTGGAATATTCCACAGGTGTTTAGGCTAATTGTGAACAGGTGGGTGCCATGATTGGGTATAAAACAGCTTCCCAAGAAAGGATGGGGCGAGGTACACCCCTTTGTCCACAACTGTGTGAGCAAATAGTCAAACAGTTTAAGAACAACGTTTTTCAAAGTGCAATTGCAAGAAATTTAGGGATTTTACCATCTATGGTCCATAATATCATCAAAAGGTTCAGAGAATCTGGAGAAATCACTCCACGTAAGCGGCATGGCCGGAAACCAACATTGAATGACTGTGACCTTCGATCCCTCACTGTATCAAAAACCAATATCAGTCTCTAAAGGATTTCACCACATGGGCCCAGGAACACTTCAGAAAACCACTGTCACTAAATACAGTTTGTCGCTACATCTGTAAGTGAAAATTAAAGAAAGCTCTACTATGCAAAGCGAACGCCATTTATCAACAACATCCAGAAACGCTGCTGGCTGCTCTGGGCCCGAAATCATCTAAGATGGACTGATGCAAAGTGGAAAAGTGTTCTGTGGTCTGACGAATCCACATTTCAAATTGTTTTTTGGAAATATTCGACAATGTGTCATCCGGACCAAAGGGGAAGCGAACCATCCATCCATCCATTCATGTT
Source organism: Nerophis ophidion (assembly GCF_033978795.1). Taxonomy (NCBI): domain Eukaryota; kingdom Metazoa; phylum Chordata; class Actinopteri; order Syngnathiformes; family Syngnathidae; genus Nerophis; species Nerophis ophidion. Next base: position 36,729,427 of record NC_084613.1, read on the forward strand.
CTACCACTTATTCCCTTTGGGTTCGCGGGGGGCGCTGGTGCCTATCTCAGCTACAATCGGTTCGGAAGGTGAAGTACACAACAGACAAGTTGCCACCTCATAGCAGGGCCAACACAGATAGACAGACAACATTCACACTCACATTCACACACTGGGGCCAATTTAGTGTTGCCAATCAACCTATCCGAACCATCCAGACTGTTATCGACGCAAAGTTCAAAAGCCAGCATCTGTGATGGTATAGGGGTGCATCAGTGTCCAAGGCATGGGTAACTTTCACATCTGTGAAGGCACCATTAATGCTGAAAGGTAGATACAGGTTTTGGAAAAACATATGTTGCCATCGAAGCGCCCTCTTTTTCATGGATTCCCCTGCTTATTTCAGCAAGACAATTCCAAGCCACATTCAGCATGTGGTACAACAGTGTGGCTTCGTAAAAAAAGAGTGTGGGTACTTTCCTGGCCCGCCTGCAGTCCAGACCTGTCTCCCATCGAAAATGTATGGCGCATTATGAAGCGTAAAATCTGACAGCGGAGACCCCGGACTGTTGTACGACTGAAGCTCTACATAAAACAAGAATGGGAAATAATTCCACTTCCAAAGCTTCAACAATTAGTTTCCTCAGTTCCCAAACGTTTATGAGTGCTGTTAAAAGAAAAGGCGATGTAACACAGTGGTGAACATGCCCTTTCCCAACTACTTTGGCACGTGTTGCAGCCATGAAATTCGAAGTTAACTATTATTTGCAAAAATAAAAATAAAATGTATGAGTTTGAATATCCATCCATCCATTTCCTACCGCTTATTCCCTTTTGGGGTCAAATATATTGTCTTTGTAGTGCATTCAATTCAATATCAGAATCAGAATCAGAATCAGACATACTTTATTAATCCCTGAGGGGAAATTAAAATATGAGTTGAAAAGGATTTGCAAATCATTGTATTCCGTTTATCCATCCATCCATTTTCTACCGCTTATTCCCTTTGGGGTCGCGGGTGTATTCCGTTTATATTTACATCTAACACAATTTCCCAACTCATTATGGAAACGGGGTTTGTATTAACGTGTCTGTTACTACATTTCATACATTATATACTTACAGATAGAGGGATTTTGAAGTTATGTATGAGGACTTTAAAGGCAACATAGGGAACTCTAATGGACCACATCTGGCAAGCGTTTTTTTTTAAAAATCTTTATAATAGTAAAAAAATAGACGTGCGTTATTGTCTCTCATAATTATTTTGGATGATGTGAATTAAGTCTTTACCTGACTGATGTTGGTCATCCAACTGGTAAGCAAATTAACAGCACCTCTGCTGGTTGCAGCCAAGTTGTGCAGGGATGTGAGTGCTATTTTCATCACCTGTTCCTATTTGGCAATTAAAAGGATCACTTACCTTTGAATGCCAATCGGCACTGTTTTCTACCAGTGTTGCCTCCCTCTCGACACTCGTTCATGCCTCACATTGCCGTTTTCACGACCTGTATTATTTTCTTCTACTTGGTAATTAACTAAATGACCTTCTGATCTCTTCTCTGCCTACTGTCTCTGCAACCTAGTGTCACACCAAATTAAACCATGCACAACTGTGACATAGATTTTACATACATTTATTCATTCATTTCATTCACAGACTGATGGTAGTAAGCGATAGCTGTGCTGGAGTATATTGTCCAAAACATGGCTGCTAATTCTCCCCAGTCTCTCCATTTATTCGTCCAATCACATGTGTCAAGCCGTTTATTGTGGGTAACAACTCAAATTGAATTGAGGGAGGAAGTGGGTTTCGATTAATCAACCCTTCGGTTACTGCACAATCTTCTGATCCATTGCTGTATTCTTTGATTCAGCTATAGTGACATAAAGTCATCTTCTGAAGGTATACTTCTGTGACAACACACCTTGCTATTTATTGTTTTGCATTTTTTTGAAGATATCTGTGTGACAACCTTTGGGTAGAGAACTAAACAGAGCATAAGGCATAAGCGAACTAAGCGCTTGTTTAGGGCCCCAAGGCCACCAGGGGGCCCCCAAAAGCAATCAACCAAAAATCGTATTTCTTATTTTTTGCATGTACGTGTCTGACTGATGATTTAAACATGATCAAAGATATATTATTGTACAAAAACACAATTTTAGGTCAACCTGTATAAGTGATAATATAGTGGAGACAATGGTGTCTGAAATCAAACAGTCAAAATACTATGCTGTAATACTGGATTGCACCCCAGATGTAAGTCATCAAGAACAGATGTCTGTTGTTGTGCGCACTTTAAATATTGACAAAACACCTGAGGTAAAGGAGCACTTGGGGTTTTTTCTAGCTCCTGAATTTACTGGTCAAGGCTTGTCTGAACTAATTCTTCAGAGGCTTAAAGAGTTGAACATCATCTTTGAGGACTGTAGGGGACAATCATATGACAATGGCGCAAACATGAAAGCTGCAAATAAAGGTGTACAGAAAAGACTTAAAAAAAAAAATCTACGTGCTTTTTATGTGCCTTGTGCAGCCCATAGCTTAAATCTTGTGGTTTCCAATGCTGCTAAAGGGTCCCTGGATGCCACTTGCTTTTTTGGACACGTGGAAAAATTATATAAACTCTTCTCAGCTTCGCCTCAAAGTTTATCAATCTTGAAGAAGCATGTGAAGATCACACTCAAGTCTTGGAGTGAGACGCGATGGGAAAGCTGGGTTAAAAGTATTGAACCATTACGCTACCAAGCAGACAAGGTAAGAGAGGCTTTGTTAGAAGCAGGGAAAAAACTACTGACCCTACACTAAAAGTTGAGACCCACTCGCTTGCTGAAGAAATTGGGTCATTCAGATTTCACATTTGCTGTGTGGTTTGGTATAACATTCTCTCCCAGATTAACATCACAAGCAAACTACTTCAGTCAGCTGAAGTTGGATGTTGCAGTGGGCCTCATTCAGAAAAACTAAGAAAATGTAATCAGTTACAGAGCAACTGGTTTTAAAGATGCACCGATCTCAGCAAAAGAGACATGTGAACAAATGAACACTGAGGTAGTGCTGAAACAGAAGAGGTTGCAAACCACAAAATAGCACTTTGCCTATGAGATGACTTATGAGCCACAATCTGATGCCATGAAGAGGCTGGAAGTAACATTTTTTTATTGTTGTGGTAGACTGTACCATCCAGTCTTTGGAGGACCGCTTTCAGTCCGTAGGGGAGGTTAGAAGCATTTTTGGAGTGCTTTTCAACTCTAGCCAACTTGATGCACAGGCAAGGATGGACCAGTGTAAAGTTCTCAGAAACAAACTCACCTTTGGAGAACAGTTTGATATTGATGGGAGGGCACTGGCCACAGATATGGAGAACCTTCCAGAACTCCCTAAAGCACAGATGACCCCCTTTGAATTGTTCGCTTACCTCTCTCCAAATGAGATCTGTGAGTTGTACCCAAATCTTTGGGTAGCTCTGAGGATAGCCTGCACTCTTCCTGTGACTGTTGCATCTGCAGAGCGGAACTTTTCCAAGCTCAAATTAATAAAAAACTACTTGAGATCTTCCATGGCTCAAGAAAGACCGAGTGGATTGGCAGTGATTAGTATTAATAACAAAGTCGGCCATCAGATATCTTACATTGATGTCATAAATGACTTTGCCTCCAGAAAAGCCAGGAAGCACAGGTTTTAAGGAGTGGGTGGAGTGGTGTGGGTAGTGAAGAACAGAGGAACAAAACTGTGATGTGATGGTCAAATGTGTGAATTAAGGTAGTTTATTTTGATTTTTTCCCCCCAAATTTTTGCACATCGTTATGTACATTTACATATTACATTTAATATGTAGTAACTTTATATTTGTTTATAAACCGTTATGTTACTTTGTTTCTGGTAGCTCTGTTCTTTAATATTATTTAAGTATTTCATTGATATTTAATTTAATTATGTTGTTTTTTGTACAATTGAATTTGTCCTTTTTTATATATGTTTAAGTGATTTTATTGTTGCACTTTATTGTTTTTTTTTTGCACTAAGAATTATTTTTGCAAATTGCTGTTTCAGGTTTTTGTTACCAAAAATAATAAAGTGAATCAGAATCAGCTTTATTGTCCAGTTATGTTTAAAAAACATGGAATTTAACTTCAGTAGACTGAGCTCTCTTTGTACAAAGTAAACATTAAATATGAACAATGAACTAAAAATATAAACTAGTAATTAAAGACTAATATGTACAAGACTGATGAGACAAGATGAAACTTTTACTGTAAATACAAAGCTTTATCACTTGGACTGTTCAACCCCAGGCCACTCTTGTAGCTGAATGTTTTGTACATTTAAAGATTAGGAACCATATGTGGTACTCTGGACATCATTCGTTCATTCATTGATATTATTTATGTTCTTAACTGGGCCACCCCCATATCTTTATAAATTACATGTCATTTGTAAAGACATGCAAGGCTGACAACAGGATAAAGTAAACAACACTGCCAGAGCCGCAATGAGTTTATAGTAGGTGTGTAAATGATCAACAATCAATATTATTGGCAGAAATAGAGGGCCCAAAATCAAATTTTGCTTAGGGCCCCATGGAGGCTTGGGCCGGCACTGGAACTAAATATTAATTTTTGTTTTCTACCTAGGTGGAATTGAACCAATCCTGAGAGGCACAATTGGAACAGAAGCAGTAGCAAATGCAGCCAACAGTCTGGTGCAAGAGGAGCTGACAGAGAGGCTGGTTGTTCTAAATATTCTACAGCCCATGGACCTGGCTTCACTGAACTTGCAGAGAGGACGAGACCATGGTCTCCCAGGTATTTTTTTTTTTTTCAACATTTTCTGCTGGAGAATAGTTTTATATAATTGCAGACTACAGCCAAGATAATAAGGTTGTTGTTGAACAAATACCTATTTGCACGTCAATTTAAAGTCATTATTATCATCATCCATCCATCCATTTTCTACCGCTTATTCCCTTTCGGGGTCGCGGGGGGCGCTGGCACCTATGCATTTTGATATTCCTGGCAACTCAGTCTGCGTTACAAGCGATGGCATGAAATTATTGCTGAATAAACTGCTCTTGAGTTCAAACACTCGGATCATCAGCAGCTTGTTTTTTCTTACCCCGTGGCATTCTATAATAGATTTTTATGAGGATAGGGATGATAGAGTTGGACATAGTTTCAAAACAAGTAACTAACGTGCTGTGCAGAGAGTTCATAGCTAATGCTAATTTCCATTTTTTAAATAACATACTTTAACACATCTACATTTAATCAATGTACTAAAATAAAACAAAGAAAAACCAGAAAAAACAAGGTAAGGTTAGACATTAAAAAAAAAAAAAAACTTGGCTAAGTTAATGTGTTTCCCTTTTGTGATCTTTGTTGTGAACATATGAATTTGATTTATTTTAGTTATGTATTCAATATATATCCTACACATAATAGAAAAGGCAGATTGTCCAAATGTAGTTCTTCGATGGTATATCCTACAATTCCCAACTGCCATGCTCCTGGTTACTGTTATGTATTTTAATGTTCTTAGAGAAAGATTCTAGGGCAACTTCATGTAAATCCATCCATCCATCCATCCATCCATCCATCCATCCATCCATTTTCTACCGCTTGTCTCTTTTGAGGTTGCGGGGGTTGCTGGAGCCCATCAGGGGTCTCAAACGCAAGTTACATCTGGGCTCCTGGAGGCCACATCACGTATTCCCCAAAAAACAGTAAAAAAAAAATTACAATCTTTTCTAATGTCTTTTTTTTTTTAACAAAATAAGATAAAAAATCAATAAATTAAAAAATACTTTTTTTTTAATTGTTACAGGCTGTAGAATATATTTTAATTCCACTTTGTATCACAGTTGTGTTTTAACCTACACACGGAGGTTTTTCAATACACAGAAAAACAATTTCCGCCATGTGCGTCATTTTCACATACTTTTCCTGTAACAGCAGTACGGCGGTTGGCGGGTAATAGCCCGAGAGCAGTCTCCTTTGTTTTTGCGCTTTATGTTTTTCATGATTACATGAACATCATGGCATTTGTTGATGGTAGAAGTATGGCGAGCGAGGACTGAGTTTATCACCAATGCTGTTAATGTTGTTGTAAGCATAGTTGTAGAAACCAAAAAAAGACATCAAAACATATGCAGAGTAGAGTGATGCAAATAGCACAATGCAATCTAGAAAATTGCCGCGGAAATTTTGATGGGCCTGCTATCTGTGGCCTGGACCTCTGGCCGGGGGTCGCCGGAAGCCGCCATACTTTTTAGATGGGGGCGAGTGTCTGAATCCAAGAGTTTTAGGTGTAACTGTACAGAATGAGCCACAGAGCTAGCCTAAAACAGTAGCATGTGTACATAAAAATACTAACACTCAGCATGTGTGGTAACGATAGCATGATAACAGTCAGCCTGTTTCATATACCAAGTTATATGATTCAAAGGTGTATGCCTGCTTAATTTTTAAAGAAGTATAAAATTAGATGAAAAATTTGCATGCTTAAGTTAGCTTGCCAGCATGATATTGATTGCATGCTAACAGGTAACAAGTGTCACATACCGAGTTAAATGACTCTGGGTTAAACAGTTGCAAAACTAGCTCAAAAGGGTAGTAAGCTAATGTTAGCATGCTATCAAGCTAACATGAACTTGATAATATTTATGTTGTGTTATATACCAAGTTATATGACTGCGAGGTAGGGGTGGAGAAAAAAAGAGTACACTTAGCTAAAATAGTTAGCTTTTTAATGTTAGCATGCTAATGTTTCCATGCTAACAGTTTATAAGTGTCATGTACCAAGTTATATTTGATTTGATATAGATTTATTTGTCCCCGTTGGGGAAATTAATTTTCACTGTTGTACATTTAAACAATAGACATTACACATCACAAACAAAAATAACAGAAATACCGGGCCTGCTTTTTAGGGCGGCTATAGCTGCAGAGATAAGGCTTTTCTTGAGGCGGGTCCTCCGGAATTTGATAGTTCTGTAACTGCACCCTGATGGTAGTGGGATGATGGATTGGTGTAGTGGGTGAGTCATATTCTGGACTATTGTGTTTGCAGTCGAATGATGGACCTGTGTTTTAGATCTGAAATGTTGGGTGTGGGTAGGCCGATGATTTTAGCTGCTATGCTTGTAAGGCGTGTGATTTTGGTCCGGTTACAGCTAGCATAGTGAAAAAACATGTCGAACAGTACAGAAGGATGGGTTGAACGATGCTTTGGCACAGTAATAACAGGAAGTGACTTTGGGGTAAACGGTTGCAAAACTACCTCAAAAAGTAAGCGTGCAAATTTTAGCATCTAACTAGCAAATGGTAGCATAATATCAGTTAGCATGTGTCATATACCAAGTTATATGACTGTAAGGTGTATGGCTGTCTAAGTACGGAAAAAAACGTAAAGTTAGCAAAAAAAGGATCATGTTCATTTTATTATGCTACCATTCTGTAGCTGTAGCTGTACTGTAGCTGTCCTTAGCCTCCCTCTCGATGCGTGAGGGAGGCTAAGGACAGCTACAGGAAGAAGCTGGAGCAAAAGCTGCAGCAGAACAACATGAAGGAGGTCTGGGAAGGTGTGAAAACCATCACAGGCTAAGAGACAAAGACCAGAGCTGTTGGGGGGACAATAGAGAAGGCCAATGAGATGAATAACTTCTTCAACCAGTTCAACCAGCCTGTGTCCTCTCCACCCACCACACCCCATCACAGCCACCCTCTCTTCTGCCCCCCTCAACGCACCTCCCCCCCAGCCATGGCAGCACCCCCCTCCACCACCTCTACGCAGACATTAGTCATCTCTGCGGACCAGATCAGAGGTCAACTGAGGAAGCTACCGCCAAGGAAAGCAACAGGCCCAGACATGGTGTGCCCCCGACTCCTGAATGGCTGTGCTGCAGAACTGGGTGAACCACTCCAGCAGATCTTCAACCTCAGCCTGCAGCTGAGGAGAGTCTCCACGCTCTGGAAGACGTCGTGCATCGTTCCAGTTCCCAAAAAGAACTTCCCCAGTGAGCTGAACGACTACAGACCAGTGGCGCTCACCTCTCATATAATGAAAACAATGGAGCGGCTCTTTCTCAGCCTCCTCAGACCACAGGTGCAACATGCCCAGGACAGCCTGCAGTTTTTTGTACCAGGCAGGCATTGGTGTGGAGGATGCTATCCTTTACCTGCTGCACCGAGCCCACTCACACCTGGATAAGGGAAATGGCACTGTGAGGATCCTGTTTCTGGACTTCTCGAGTGCCTTCAATACTATCCAGCCACGCCTTCTCCAGGACAAGCTGGACAGAATGCGAGTGGACCCCTGCCTGGTTGCTTGGATTTCAAACTACCTCAGGCCACAGTACGTCAGACTGTGATCAGCAGCACTGGAGCCCTTCACCCTGTACACCCCTGACTTCTGCTACAACTCAGAGCTGTGTCACATCCAGAAGTATGCGGATGACACAGCCATCGTCGGGTGCATCAGGGACGGCAGATAGGAGGAGTTTTTGAGCCTGGTGGGGGACTTTGCTGTCTGGTGCCACAGGAACCTCTTGCAACTCAATCCGTCGAAGACCAAGGAGCTGGTCATTGACTATATAAGTTAGAACTTTATGCTCCTTTATATTAAAAGTGGCAACAGAGAAGGATGAATGTCCCATAACAAGAAGATAGAGAAAAAAAAGCTTATTGACTGCGGTGTTGTTACGAACTACAATAACGGACAGACGCACTGTGGAGGGGGCATGTGCGGAAGCCGGCTACAAAGCAGCTGCAGGTGAGTGGATAACCCAGCTGGAACAGGTTGTCTCTCTATTTAAAGCAGCGTGAGGAGCTCGGAAGCGAGAGGGAGCCCAGAGAGACTGAGGGAGACGAGAGAGACTCAGTAGAAAGTACACAAAAATAAAAACTCTGTAAATGTCTGGTAATCAAGCCTGATCCTTCCTTGTCACCAAGATCCCACAACCAGAAAGTGGTACAGTGGCGCCCAACCGGCAAGTGACGTAAGGAAAATAGAAAACGAAAAAAATAAAAATTAAGAAATGTCTGAGCAGAACCCCTTGACAGCGATGGGGGAAGTGTTGACAGAAGTCGCAACAGCAAACCACCAGCAGATGGAAGCAGTCCGCCAGCAGACTGCTCAGCAGGGACGGATCCTGCAGGCGATGGTCGACAGGATGGGGGCGACACCACCATTAGGGCCGGCACCCACCATGCAGCGAATGGGCGAGACGGAAGAACCGCAAGCCTTCATGGACATCTTCGAGGCCACGGCGACGGCATGTGAGTGGCCTAAGGAGGAATGGGGAGTGAAATTGCTGCCGCTTCTGGCAGGCGTAGCACAGCGGGCAGCGTTGAGCCTACCAGCGGCCTCCATGGTGATGTTCCCGGACCTGAGGAGGACCATCCTGGACCGAGTGGGCAGTTCAGCATAGGAACAATGGCGCCGCTTCCGAGCCCTGAGGCTGGGCACAGAGGACCGGCCGTTTGCACTGGGCCAGCAGTTGCGTGATGCGGCCACACGATGGCTGTATCCTACAAGGTACGACAGTGAGATGTTTGAGCTGATCTTGCTTGAGCAGTTCCTGGCGTGGATCCGGTACCACCGCCCACACGACCTGAAAACAGCAGTGACCCTGGCAGAAGACCTCCTGGCTTTCTACCGCGAGGAAGGACAGGAACAGGCGGCCCAAGGGGAACCGAGTGGCCGATACCAGCGCCGTGCCAACGACCTGTGCAAAAGGAAGGGGCAACAGTGGCGATGAGGAGACCTCAACCGGTAGAGGTGGACGGGACACACAGACAGATCCCTGCACGACACACCCCAACACCGCACAGTCTCATCCGTGGTGGGGGGTATTGGGGTTATAATCTGTCAAGTACTCCTACTCTTTTGCAGGGTCTGAGCACTGCGGAGGTGGGGCTTCCCCCACAGACGGCGCTTCGCGTACCAGGGCAGGTGTGCTGGGAGTGCGGGCAGCCTGGTCATGTACGGTGGGAGTGCCCACTAATGGAAGTGGGCCAAGTGATGCTGGTGGTCGGTCTTCCAGAACTTGCCCCTGATCCAGGAGAGGCGTACTGTGTCCCGGTAAGGGTACAAGGGAGTACATATATGGTGGATTCGGGCTTTAGACAGTCTATGATTCACCAGAACCTTTGAGTCAGGCGACACGGGTGAGAATTAGATATGTGCATGGGGCTGTGTATGAGTACCCGATGGTGCCAGTGGAAATTTGGTATAAGGGGTAGAAGCATAATGTCAATGTTGCTGTAAGTGTGCACCTTACGCCCCCATACTTTTTGGCACAGATTGGCCAGGGTTTAATAGTTTAGAGGGCGGGGGGAGAACCGGCAGGGACTTCGCGGGAAGCCCCCCCTGGAACCTGGTGTGCCCCCATGGAGGATTTCCCCCTCGAACAGTCTCAGGATGAAACTTTGCGTGAGGCCTGGGACCAGGTGAGTTACATCGACAGTTAGCCGGTGCGCTCGGGAACGGCGCGGGTATTCCCCTATTTTTTGATTATTAAGGATAGGTTATATCGAGTGAACCGTGACACTCAAACAGGTGAGGAAACTACCCAATTGCTTGTGCCAAAATGCCGCCGGGAAATGGTTTTCCAGGCAGCACATTACAACCCAATGGCTTGACATATGGGGTATGAGAAAACACTTAATCGGGTCATGGTCCGATTCTATTAGCAAGGCATCCGGGCAGACTTGCGGCGTTGGTGTGCTGCTTGCCCGGACTGCCAGCTGGTGAACCCAGCGGCCACCCCGAAGCCACCCTTGCGCCCATTGCCGCTTATGGAGGTCCCCTTCGAAAGAATTGGGATGGACCTCATCGGACCATTTCACCCGAGTGCACGGGGATATCGCTTTGCGCTAGTCCTGGTGGATTACGCAACGCGCTATCCCAAAGCAGTGCCTCTGTGCTCTATCTCTGCAAAGAGCGCGGCGCAAGCGCTGTTTCAGGTCATCTCCCGATTCGGAATCCCGAAAGAGATTCTGACTGACCTGGGCAAGTCCTTTATGTCGCGCACGATAAAGGAGCTGTATGGATTACTGGGAATCAAGGCAACCCGTACGAGCGTCTATCATCCACGGATGGGCTTGTGGAAAGACTAAATAAAACGCGAAAAACTATGATTCGTAAGGGGACAAACCGAATTGGGATAAATGGCTGGATCCCTTGATGTTTGCGATGCGGAAGGTACCTCAGGCCTCAAAAGGTTTTGCACCGTTTGAGCTATTATACGGCAGGAAGCCGCGTTGGGTGCTGGACATCATTAAAGAAAGCTGGGAGGAGGGTCCAAGCGCCAGCAAAAATTAAATTTAGTATGTCATGGACATGCGAGCAAAACTCCACTGTACCACTTTGTGGTTGCGAGATCTTGGTGACAAGGAAGGATCTGGCTTGATTACCAGACGCTTACAGAGTTTTTATTTTCGTGCACTTTCTACTGAGTCTCTCTGGTCTCCCTCAGTCTCTCTGGGCTCCCTCTCGCTTCCGGGCTCCTCACGCTGCTTTAAATAGAGAGACAGGCGATTAGACAACCACTCACCTGCAGCTGCTTCGTAGCCAGATTCCGCACATGCGACGACTGGACCACGCCCCCTCCACTTGCACATTTTCAGGATTTTTGCAGATCCCAAATTTAAATCAGCAGGTACCAGAATGTAAGGGAAGTTGGTTTAGCATAATATTACGAAACAAAACGGCTGCCAGTAGGTGCCATTTTGCGGTCTTTATATAGGCACCATAATAATTTTTCTGCCTTGGCACTAGGAGGAGGCAGTCGCATTTTTCGTCCCTCTCAGTCTCTCTCTGCTTGCTCTCTTTGTCTTTGTCTTGTCTATACTTTTTGGAGTGGGGAATCATGTGCCTCTAGGTGCTCTTCGTCAAGGATGTCTACCTATTTGGAACCGTGATCCCTGGGCATTTGCTGATTGGGCTGGGCGTTGCTCTGGTGTATCACCAAATTTGGAAAACGACCGCATTAAAGGAGCTCAAAGGCTGTCCGTCGCAATAGAAGGCATGGGTCGAGCTGTGGGAACACAGAGTGTGGCGATTTCTGAACTAAATCGCAAGATGAATCACACGCCCCCTCCACATGCACATTTTCAGGATTTTTGCAGATCCCAAATTTACATCAGCAGGTACCAGAATGTAAGGAAAGTTGGTTTTGCATAATATTACGAAACAAAACGCCAGATAAGTGTGTGTGCCAGTAGGTGCCATTTTGCGGTCTTTATATAGGCACCATAATAATTTTGCTGCCTTGGCACTAGGAGGAGGCAGTCCCATTTTTTGACCCTCTCAGTCTCTCTCTGCTTGCTCTCTTTGTCTTTGTCTTGTCTATACTTTTTAGAGTGGGGAATCATGTGCCTTTAGGTGCTCTTCGTCAAGGATGTGGAAGACATCTACCTATTTGGAACCGTGATCCCTGGGCATTTGCTGATTGGGCTGGGCGTTGCCCTGGTGTATCACCAAATTCCGAAAACGACCGCATTAAAGGAGCTCAAAGGCTGTCGGTGGCAATAGAAGGCATGGGTCGAGCTGTGGGAACATTTTGCTGACGTGTTCTCCCCCCTGCCAGGCCGCGTGAACCTCACCCAACATCACAGAGACACCAGCCCAGGCGTGACAGTGAGGTCTCAACCCTATAGGCTACCCGAACACAAACGCAAAGTAATTTGGGAGGAATTAAAAACCATGCTGGGATAGGGAGTGATAGAAGAGTCAAACAGTACATCGTGCAGCCCCATTATTTACCTTTGGTAAATAATGTGTCACATATTGACGTCTACTCAATGGTAAATAATGTGTCACATATTGACGTCTACTCAATGCCCAGGGTCGATGAGCTCCTGGACCGGTTGGGCACTGCTCGTTTTTTCACGACACTGTGTAATGTATATGTTACTTCTTGACTGCACTTAAATGTAGAATATATGTAGAATATATTTATATTATTCATATATTATATATTATATATATAATATGTCATATATTATTTATTATTATTATTGTTTATTGTGAGCAAACTGAAGTGCTGAATTTCCCCCAGGGATCAATAAAGTACTTTCTATTCTATTCTATTCTATTCTATTTTATTCTATTCTATTCTATTTGACTAAAGGCTACTGGCAGATTCCCTTGTCTCCAGAGTCTTAGGAAAAAACGGCTGCTGTTTGGCGCGGCCGAAGGATGTCCCGGCCTATATGCAGCGCTGCCTGCAGGAGAAAAAGTCACCGCCTCTGTCCGTGCCGCTGAGGACAGAGCGCTATTGTAGTGGAATTTCTGACTTTCATACCATATTTTGTGTCTTTTGAAATCCTAAAAGAAAATCTGTCAAAAAGCTTTAAGAGGTCTCCTCTTTTCTTTTTTTCTATTCAGAACCAAGGGATCATATGTGGGGGAAAGTTTAGTTTGTGGTCGTTCTGACCATTCCAAGAAATGTTATGACTGTTTGTTATGACTAAGAGAGCCACGATTGTTTGAAGCCAGCAGTTACAAAACAACTACAAAACATATAAAAAGCGAGTGGACCAATATTTGAGATGATCCGCTTGATTTTGATCATCCACGTCTCTCCGGAAGGATGATGTCTGTTTGCATGGGCAATTTAATCCAACCTGTACTTTTTGATATTGGGTAAATAAAACTTTTGTACTAAAACCACTTTGTTTGCAGTTTAAGCTTCGGACCAATCAACCACATGAAATTGGCGTTGTCGGCAGGATTGTCCAGAACGCTGCAGGTTGAAACCGCTCCCGGTCTTCCTCTCAGGCAGATAGAGGTTTGCATGTGCGCATCTAAAGGTAAGCAATTTTGCTTAAAGTGTAAAAGCTGTCTGTCTGGAGATGATCGGGATTGGTAAGACTGATTACTGAACTTGTTTTTGATTTTTAAAAAAAACTAGGTCTAGCAGGTTCTCCAAAAACAACCTGTAATGGGGTATATTATGGTTGGATTGGGTTGTTTTATATGTGATTATATGGTCTGTGTGTTCATCTGAAAACGTGTGATGTCTTGTTTTAATAATAAGGGGAATTGTTAATAGAATTGTGGTGGTTCAGGAGTGTGGTGCACAAATGATTTGAGACAAATACATTCTTTAACCTCTCCCCTCCATCCGGCAAACGGCAAAGGGGGGTCTTCTCCTGCAAGTACGCCAGTTTAGCAGTTTGGGTGCAGCTAAAGTAAAGCCATTTTTAACTAGCTGGCGGTACATTTGACTGTAAAAAAAATTGTGGAAGCTGCAGCGGTGGAAAAGCCTCATTTTTAGTGACCTTCTCAGTGACTCCGGTAAAGGGGACTGAGCTGATGGTTGTCACGAGTTCTGATAAGTCGGCTGCAGTTAGACGGATGGAGATCGGGCTCTATACAGTAGAGCTTTGGTGAAACTTGGTGAAGCTGTATGGAACTGACCAAGCATGATGCCTGTGGAATTATTGGGTGATTCCCAGTGACTCTACGAGGCCTTAAATTTGAGGTGTGTTTGCCGTGATTGGTCAGTTTGTTGTCACAGGGTCTGCTCCGCTGGACGGATTAATCGCCGTTTATGAGTAACAAGGGACCTGTGTTGGTGTTTTGAGACGGCCGGTCCACAAAAAGCACGCGTGCATATCTGTTTATATTTGTCTGGACATGGGGTGGGTAGCATTTTGTTAATGTGTGTGTAAATTGGTGAATGTTGAAAAGTGTGTTGGATGTGGAGTGATTCAGTTTTTGTTGGTACAGTTGTATATATGCGTATTTTAAAGGCCTACTGAAATGAGATTTTCTTATTCAAACGGGGATAGCAGGTCCATTCTATGTGTCATACTTGATCATTTCGCGATATTGCCATATTTTTGCTGAAAGGATTTAGTAGAGAACATCCACGATAAAGTTCACAACCGGAGAAAAGCCCTGCCTCTACCGGAAGTCGCAGAAGATGACGTCACATGTTGATGACTCCTCATATATTCAAATTGATTTTAATGGAATCCTCCAAGAAAAAAGGCTATTTGGACTGAGAAAACGACAATTTTCCCATTAATTTGAGCGAGGATGAAAGATTCGTGTTTGAGGATATTGATAGCGACGGACTAAAAAAAACAAAAAAAAACGCGATTACAATCGCGTTGCATTGAGACGGATTCATATGTTTTTAGAGACATTTACTAGAATGATTCTGGGAAATCCCTTATCCTTCTATAGTGTTGCTAGTGTTTTAGTGAGTTTAACAGTACCCGATAGTCAGAAGTGTACGTCCATGGCCGGGTGTTGACGCGCAGTGTCTCGGGGAAGTCGACGGCAGCTGTACGGGAGGCGAAAGCTTAGCTGATATCCGGTAAGTGGCGACTTTTTAACCACAATTTTCTCACCGAAACCTGCTGGTTGACAAGTGGTCGGGATCCATGTCCGCTGTGATCCATAGTAAAGTTTCAACTCCGTGAATTTTAAACAAGGAATCACCGTGTGTTTGTGTGGCTAAAGGCTAAAGCTTCCCAACTTCATCGTTCTACTTTGACTTCTCCAATATCAATTGAACAAATTGCAAACGATTCAGCAACACAGATCTCCAAAATACTGTGTAATTATTCCGTTAAAGCAGACAACTTTTAGCTGTGTGTGTGTGTGTGCAGCGCTCATATTCATAACAGCCTGTGACGTCACGCGTAGACGTCATCATTACGCGACGTTTTCAAGAAAAAAGTCCCGGGAAATTTAAAATTGCAATTTAGTAAACTAAAAAGGCCGTTTTGGCATGTGTTGCAATGTTAAGATTTCATCATTGATATATAAACTATCAGACTGCGTGGTGGGTAGTAGTGGGTTTCAGTAGGCCTTTAATAACAATCATGCATGCACCCACGGGTCTGATTTGTTTTATTTTCCATTACTCCCACACTGTCCCATCCCCCCCTTGTTGTGCTGCGAGCTTCACGCTTTTTTCACATCCCTGCTAATCTGTAAAAGTTGGGACATTGTCCAAAATGTGTGTGTTTATGAGACAACAGACAAAGTTTATGTTCAAATAGCATATGAGTGAATGATCTGTCCATCTATTTGTCTTCTTCCGCTTATCGGAGGTCGGGTCACGGGGGCAGCAGCCTAAACAGAGATGCCCAGACTTCTCACTCCTCAGCCATTTCGTCCAGCTCAAAGTGAATGATAAATGTTGTTTATTATTATTAAGGTCTGATATAGCACAGGTGTGCTTCTGGGTGAGAAAAATAGTTGACTGTTGAGGTTGTTTTAATTGTGTTGGTGATTCCGCCCGGTTAACTGTGTGGGTGTGATTGGGACTGTACGATATTGCAGTTTTGTAAGAAGGATCGCGATTTTGACTACAGAAAAAGGCTCTCTGTCTTTGCTAAAAAAAAAAGTGTTTTGCGCGTGTGATGCAGTAATAAAAAGAGGTGTTGTGAGAGATAAGTCATAGCTGTTTAACGATTACCCTCCATTCCTTTCCGAATATATTTTTGTCGAAAGTTTGAAATAGCACACGGTGTGAATGAAAATACGAGAGGAGCCTCTGTTTGTTGACATATGAGATAAGAGATGTGTCTTGGAAATAAAGGCGTGTGACGTGGCTGTGTGACGTGGCTGTGTGACGTGCTGCACGTTAGACGTGGGCCGGAGAGGTGTGTCACTGTTAGCATAGCATAGCATATTTTAGATTAGCATAGGATTAGTTTAGCATTGAGCTAGATTAGCATGAATTAGTTTACTGAGTTTGGCATTACTAGGTGTGTTTGGACAGCTGTTCTCAGTCTGAAGAGTGTACTGTTAGTATGTGCTTGCTAATTCCAGTAAAATGATAGATATATGAATAAATAAACATTTAAATATCAATAAATACATTTGGATTGTGGGACATTGAAGCATATGTTGATTCATCATTCATTTATTTTATGTGTTTAGTATTAAGTTTGCACAGCCTTTAGGCTGTGCTGATCCAGTTAAGATACACACGCACACTTGCACACACATCATGGAGTAGAACACTCTTTAGCTTTGAATTAATAGTTATATAAAAAATTAATTAATGACATATTAATTTAAATATGATGAAGATAAATTGATTATTTAAATATATTGACATTTAATTATTTTAAGAATAATCACAATAAAAGAACATTTAAATTTATATTCTAAAATATTTTTAACCTTTAACTGTGTAAACGGGTTTAATCAAAATATTGTCGACGTTTATAGGTCACACCTGTGTGAATCATGGAGTCTGAGTCACATAATACATCAGATAATTTCATATCATTTCACATTACATTATTTCCGAAAATGAGTAGGAAGAAGCAAAGCTTATTTAATCCTACCCCTTTCCCAGGTCAGAGCGTTTACAAATATATACATTCATTCACTGACCTTTTTTATAGTATTATAGTAGAATGACATCTGTGTATTACAATACAGCAGTATTGTAATATGTAATTAATTCAGTCATTATTTACATACTGAGATGAAGAATATCTTATTTTCAATAGAGTTGAAAGTGTTTCTAATAATCTTTCTTCTTTGAAGAACTATTAATTCGAACATTGTACTGGTTCATATCAGTACAATGTTTAACTTCTTTACTTAATCCATTCCATTATTTAATTCCACAAACTGATATGCCAAAGGTTTTGGGTGTTGTACGTGCATACAAATGTTTTAAATTAGATTTTCCTTTAAGGTTATATTTCTCCTCTTTAGTTGAGAATAATTTTTGTACATTCTTTGGTAGTGTCAAACCGTGACATGGATTTGGTTTACTCCTTCGACGCAGGATTACAGGACGAGCCAGGCGAGAATTCATGTACATAATGTTTTAATTATACTCAAAATACAAAAAGGCAAAACAAACAGCACGCTCGATGGCGGATAATAATCTATGCTAAAACTTAGAACCAAAACAGCACAATGGCAATAAAATCTACATAACAAACAAAAGATACTATCAATAACATAATTACAAACAAAAACTTACTGTGACAAAAACGGGAGGCATAAACAGCAAGGTGCGTGGCAGGGGATCAATGGCATGGAACAATGAGCAGCAAAGGTCGTAGAATACAATGAATGTTAATGTTCCGAGACTGATGGACAGAAAGAAAATGAATTAAGTAGTGGCTGTGATAATTAGGAACAGGTGCGGGACTGAGGGCAGGGGCGTGACTAGGAGGGCAAGGTGAAAATAAATGAGTTGTCATGGTAACAAAAACAAACCAGGAAGTGAAATAACGGAACAAGAGTCCAGAAAACAAAACAAAACATAATCAAACATAAAACCAGATTTACAGGCATGACAGGTAGCAGGTTATAATTTACTTCGTACATTGTTTTAGTTGTTTGCAATTTTACCAAATCAGCAAACTTTAATATATTTGACTCAATAAATAAAAGGTTTGTATTCTCTCTATACCAAACATTATGTATTATTCAAAATTATCTTTTTTGTGGCACTGTTAACGAATGTGGCGCACATCCTCAAA
Organism: Nerophis ophidion; assembly: GCF_033978795.1. Classification (NCBI taxonomy): domain Eukaryota; kingdom Metazoa; phylum Chordata; class Actinopteri; order Syngnathiformes; family Syngnathidae; genus Nerophis; species Nerophis ophidion. Next base: position 36,747,886 of record NC_084613.1, read on the forward strand.
CAGCACAGTATGAAAGAATTTAACGTTATGGGGGACGTTAATCTGGACTGGTTAAATAAGTCACGTAGAAAGAAACTTAAGGATATTATAAACGGCTTCTACATGACACAAATGATAAGCAGCCCTACTAGAATTACATTGGATACAAAAATCAAAGAGATCATCTTTAAATACACTAAAACAAAACCCAGAAATTTCCGACTTTTATACCATATTTTGTGTCTGTTGAAATCCTAAAAGGAAATCTGTCAAAAAGCTTTAAGAGGTCTGCTCTTTTCTTTTTTTTCTATTCAGAACCAAGGGATCAAACGTGGGGAAAAGTTCAGTTTGTGGTCATCCTGACCATTTTAAGAAATGTTATGACTGTTTGTTATAACTAAGAGATCCCCGATTGTTTGGAGCCAGCAGTTGCAAAACAACTAGACCTTGACACAATAGGAAAACATATATAAAGCAAGTGGACCAATATTTGAGATAATTCGCTTGATTTCGATCATCCACGTCTCTCCGGAAGGACAATGTCTGTTTGCATTGGCAATTTTATCCAACCTGTACTTTTTGATATTGGGTAAATAAAACTTTTGTAATAATACCACTTTGTTTGCAGTTTAAGCTTCAGACCAATCCACCACACCATCAGACGGGGGCGTGGCCGTGCTGACGTGAGACACAGCGGGAAACAGGAGGAGGAGGATACGGACGTGGCTGAAAAGTCACGTTCTTTTAGGAGAGAAAACTTTTTTTGAAAACTGTGTCATTAAAACCTTGTCAAACATACCCGCTTGGCTGCAATGCCGTGTCTGACAGTTGGACTGCGAGAACGCAACCTCCTCAACCTCAAAGGACAAAAAAGTCCTCGATGTAGTCCCCAACTTAGAGACACTACCAGTTTTATTCAATCATGTTCACTAACAACACTTTTACTCTTATAGTGTTTGGTCTTGTGGAGCGAGGAACAATTCTGAGATCACTAATAATAACATGTAGGTGACGGTATGTATATATTCCAACCAGTATGTATCATTTTAAAAATTGAAAATAGGTCAGAATTGTGCAACCAATCACATCAAATGTGAATAATCAAAACATTACTGTGTACTAAGTGTGAGGGTTTTGATTTTATGATGAATTAATTAACTTCACGCAATCTGCTTTTCAGGATATAACGATTGGAGAGAGTTTTGTGGACTCAAGCGCATTCAGAAACTTGAAGACTTTACACACTTTGTAAGAAATGTGAGTGTTGCTGGAAAGATTCTTCAAATCTACAAACACCCGAACAACATAGACGTGTGGCTAGGGGGGCTGGTTGAGACTTTTTTACCAGGTGCAAGAGTTGGTCCTGTCTTTGCATGCCTGATTGGAAAGCAGATGAAGGCACTTCGTGATGGTGACAGGTGAGATCCACACTGTAAAGTTACTCAACAAAAGTCATAATATATAAAAAATAATAATTTCTGTCCCTGAAGATTTTGGTGGGAGGCAGAAGGTATGTTTAACCAACAGCAGCGGGATGAGCTTCTGAAGTTTTCGCTGTCGAAGATAATCTGTGACAATAGTGACATCCTTGAAGTCCCTCCCGATGCTTTCAAATTTGAGAAGTACCCTTCAGGTTATGTCTCATGTCATGATTTACCAGCAATTAACCTGGAGGGGTGGAGACAGGAAAATAGTCAAGGTGTGCTTGGTAAACTAATTATATATGTACAATATACGTATATGTTTTCATATATATATATATATATATATATATATATATATATATATATATATATACATATATGTATATATATATATATCTATATATATATACATATATATATATATATCTATATATATCTATATATATATCTATCTATCTATCTATCAATCAATCTATATATATATATATATATATGTGTATGTCTGTGCGTCACCATTTTATGTTATTCTTTTCAGATTTAAAAAGCTGTGGCTGGCCAGGACAGATCAAGCATGGGGATTATGTGCTGTCCTCGATACCTGGAAAACTGCTGGCTCTGTATTCCTGTCATCATGGCTTTGAATTGACTGGTGCTGCTGTAATTTTTTGTGAAGGACATCAGTGGAGCAATCAACCCCCACAATGTGATGGTATGTTCACGACTTGTCAGGAATATTCAGTGAATGTCAAACATTTATATCCTGTAGGTCTTGTTATTCATAGTCATGTAAAATACCAAATGCATGTAATGAGCGGGCATATTTTTGAATTATTTTAGAGCTATTTTCATTAGTAATCCATTCCAAAACGTCAAAGACTAAATCAGACAGAAATCCAATCAATGACTCCCATACTCAATAATGCAAGTCCAATTAAGTTGTCCCTAACACACACAAATGTTAAAAGGGATCTATAATTATTTTCCTCATTTCTGACTTATACATTTTGGTACAATCTTGGATACTTGTGTTAAAAATTACCAACACATCAAATCATAGGGTTTAAGCATTTTTGCGTGAGTTTGCACGGAGTTTTGGATACTGCGCTTCGATGGATGTTGCATTATGGCTTAGTTGTGACGTCAGTACTTACAGTATGTCAGTACTTATTTGGACATTAAGTTGAGCTCTCAGGCAACGGTGGAGTAACTCGCTCTGCTTCAGGCTATGAGAAAACACAAAAGTCATATTTGTTTTTTTTTGCAAATATATTTTATTGAATTTTACAGTTAAAATCACATTTGACAGTCATACTTTGCTCACACAGACCTTCATACAGGCACACATCCACTCATGCACACTTGAGGAGAGAGTTGCACTTGAACTTTAACAACTCAAGGTTTACAGTATAAACATTATTAGAAAAAATACCCACATATTGTATATATATCCATCCATACCGCTCTGGCTCAGGATCAACAGGCTATCCAGACTATAGCAAGATGGATGACTATTCCTCGGCATCAAGGATCCTCAGGAAGTGATCACAAGTGCACCTCCCAAGGACCTCTCCACAGTTCACACTTAAAAAAGGAAGAAGAAAGTCACAGGGCTTGATCAGATGCAAAAAAAATACACAATAAAAAGTCACAAAAAAAAAGCAAGTAAACCGTGACAAAACCATATCGAAAGTGACACAACAAAGTAATAGTAGTGTCTTCAAAAGAACCCCCAAAATGATGTAAATAATTGGGGTTAAACGTGATCAAAAAGTGTTATAAATAGCTTGGCCCCTCAGACAAAAAACAGAGAAGGAACGCCCGGTACAGAACGAAACAAACGCACAAAACAGAAATAGTCACGACAGTCCTTGTTGGGAATTATGATGGAAATCATGTGACCACCGCTGGCCAGTATGTCAATTGCAACACTCAAATATTGCTTCCTGTTATGAGCACACCTCTAAAGTGGCTGTCAGGGTTAAGGGGAGCAAAACAAACGAAGGCCCACAGTGAGTGCAAAGTTGTCATAAGTCAGGCCTCTAAAGAGAGTTGAATTTACAGTGTTTATTCCCGGAGCTTCACAGTCAAGGTGCAAATTGTTGTCATGTGCAGCCGTTTTGTAGGGTTAAATAGTCGTCCAAGCCATCAGGTATCTTGTGTGCGGACTGATGTCAAGAAGTTCTTGGCCTCTGTAACCTATCCGAATCTCTTCTTACCACCATCCTTCGTTACTATAACAAGCCTGGCCGGGAACAATAATGCTGGTTTTAGGGCCATTTGGTAAAGCTCCGACATCACATCACGGTATTCTTGCCGTTGTTCCACCACTTCATGCGCGTAGTCCTCGTAGATGGCGACGGGGTGCACTCGGTATTGTAGCTTGCCTCTCCTGGCCCTGGCCTCGCGGATAATTCTCTCCTTCACCTGGTACTTGTGTAGCCGTATCAGAACGGGCCCCGGTCTCTGGTCTGGCTTCAGCTTGCTAGCGAGTGTCCGATGGGCAATTAATAACTCCGATATTGATTTCAAAGAAGTCCTCGTCAAATATCTCCTTCAGTAGTTCCGCAAAAAATGTAGTTGGATGTAGCCCCTTCACGGACTCCGGTATGCCGACCACTCGAATGTTATTTCGCCGACTCCAGGATTCGAGGTCGCTAACTTTAGCCCGTAGCTTAGCTTTGATCTCCGTTAGCTTAGCACATGTTGCTTCCAATGCTAGCAGGCGTTCGTCTTGCAAGGTAGCATTTTCCTCGAGTGAAATAATTTTCTGAGAGTGTTCAGAGACCTTGGTGTGTACATTGTCAATCTTTGTCTCAAGTGAAGAAATAGCTGTCTTGAAATCCGCGGAGAGGGCCTGGCAGTGTTCTTCCAGAGTACTAGCTATAGCCGACATGTTGACTTCGCCGGCACCTCCGTCGGAGGAGTTAGGTCCGGCACCCGTATCTCTGGTGCTGCGCTTCGTCGAGTGAGTTGGCATTTCTTGTCGGTTGCAACTCTGGAGTAATATTATCCCCTGTTCACCAGCTCACTGGGGTACTTTGTGGAGTTTTAAAAGAGTGGCAATGTAAAACACGTGTCTACTCCATCTTGCCCAAACCGGAAGTCGCGTCCCGCCTTTTTGCCCGCGTGGGGTATTGTCTCTCACTGGCTTGGGGGCTGGCTGTCCCTTGTTTCTCCTGTGCCTTGTCCTCGGCTGGGCACGTCTGTTTATAGCCTGTTGCTGGCCCTGCCGGGCGGGACAGTTAACCCCATTTCTGGGGTTCCTGTCACTGGCCCGCCTGGCTGCGTGGGGCCAGTGGTCCCTTGTTCCCTGGGCGCCGCAATCCTGTTTTTTTCAACCCATCTATCCATCCATTTTCTACCGCTTGTCCCATTTGGGGTCACGTCACTTCCATTTCTTTGTCTTCAAAACACTGTTCCTATTACTTAAACACGCTTTTGACTGTTGCGAATAACAAATCAGCCTGTTAGTGTTTCAAAAGAGATCACAGTCATATCTCTAATCCGACTGGTTCAGTGACTTTAGAGATTACTTTTTTTTTAGCCAGAATATTGATAAATGAATGCAATAATTTGGAAGTTGGGCGGACTGTAGTTAGTCCATTTCTGTTATTTGGCAACCCAAAGATGAGGTGGTGACTTGTCCAGGGTGTACCCCGCCTTCCGCCCGATTGTAGCTGAGAAAGCCACC
>NC_084613.1:37057979-37165429 GCF_033978795.1 Nerophis ophidion
GAATTATTAGACATTTTGCATGTGTATTTTAGGAGTTATGTTTCAAAAAACTGTCATTTTGAGTGTGACCAATATGAGGCCAGTAAAATCTAATATTTGTATTTGTGATTCTTTCCAAAATACCTGATTCTGGTAAAACTTACAAAAATTCAATATTAAAGGCTCTTAAAGACAAATTTCATATTTGGTTTTGGAGTTATGATTATAAAACTTTCATATTTAGTATGACAGTTACACTGTTATATTGAATAAAAAAAACTAACTTGTGTCTTTGCAAACCTTACAAAAGATCATTTTTCTAGTACAACTAACAAAAAAACATATCTCTAGGCATTATTAGCCATTTTGCATGTGTTGTTCAGAAGTTATGTTTGAATACATTTTTATTGCTTTTTTCGCATTATCTCAGGATTCTCAGACTATTATAGTCATATTGAGTAACAAACTACTTTTTGCATTTGCAAGATTTAAAAAAGAGTATGTTTCGAGTAAAACTCTCAAATATGCATTATTTCAGGCATTATTAGCCATTTTTCATGTGTGGTGTAGGAGTTATGTTTAAATAACTGTCATATTGAGTGTTACAGTATACAGTCATATTGAGTAAAACCTCATTTTTGTATTTGCAAACCATAGAAAAACAACTGTATCTAGTAAAACTCCCATGTATTCAATATCACAGACATTTTTAGACATTTTGCACGTTTGGGTTAGGAATTATGTTGGAATACATTTTTATTGCTTTTTTCGCATTATCTTAGGATTCTAAGTACATTACTGTCAAATTGAGTAACAAATCAAATTTTGTTTTTGCAAACCTTACCAAATGTTTTTTTTTTTCAGGAAAACTCTCGAAGATGCATTTTTTAAGGCATCATTAGACATTTTGCATGTGTATTTTTGGAGTTATGCTTTAAAAACTGTCATTTTAAGTGTGACCAATATGAGGCCATCAAAATCTAATATTTGTATTTGTGATTCTTTCCAAAATACCTGATTCTGCTAAAACTTACATAAATTCAATATTAAAGGCTTTTTAAGACAAATTTCATATTTGGTTTTGGAGTTATGATTATAAACCTTTCATATTTAGTATGATAGTTACACTGTTATATTGAATAAAAAAACTAACTTGTGTCTTTGCAAACCTTACAAAAGATCATTTTTCTAGTACAACTAACAAAAAAACATCTCTAGCTATTATTAGCCATTTTGCATGTGTTGTTTAGAAGTTATGTTTGAATACATTTTTATTGCTTTTTTCGCATTATCTCAGGATTCTCAGACTATTATAGTCATATTGAGTAAAAAACTACTTTTTGCATTTGCAAGATTTAAAAAAGCATATGTTTCGAGTAAAACTCCCAAAGATGCATTATTTCAGGGATTATTAGCCATTTTTCATGTGTGGTGTAGGAGTTATGTTTAAATAGCTGTCATATTGAGTGTTACAGTATACAGTCATATTGATTAAAACCTAATTTTTGTATTTGCAAACCATAGAAAAACAACTGTATCTAGTAAAACTCACATGTATTCAATATCACAGACATTTTTAGACATTTTGCACGTTTGGATTGGGAATTATGTTGGAATACATTTTTATTGCTTTTTTCGCATTATCTCAGGATTCTAAGTACATTACTGTCAAATTGAGTAACAAATCAAATTTTGTTTTTGCAAACCTTACCAAATGTTTTTTTTTTCAGGAAATCTCTCGAAGATGCATTTCTTCAGGAATTATTAGACATTTTGCATGTGTATTTTAGGAGTTTTGTTTCAAAAACTGTCATTTTGATTGTGACCAATATGAGGCCAGTAAAATCTAATATTTGTATTTGTGATTCTTTCCAAAATACCTGATTCTGGTAAAACTTACATAAATTCAATATTATAGGCTCTTAAAGACAAATTTCATATTTGGTTTTGGAGTTATGATTATAAACCTTTCATATTTAGTATGACAGTCAAACTGTTATATTGAATAAAAAAAAACTAACTTGTGTCTTTGCAAACCTTACAAAAGATAATTTTTCTAGTACAACTAACAAAAATACATATCTCTAGGCATTATTAGCCATTTTGCATGTGTTGTTTAGAAGTTATGTTTCAATACATTTTTATTGCTTTTTTCTCATTATCTCAGGATTCTAAGAACATTATAGTCATATTGAGTAAAAAACTACTTTTTGCATTTGCACGATTTAAAAAAGCATATGTTTCGATTAAAACTCCCAAAGATGCATTATTTCAGGCATTATTGTCCATTTTTCATAAGTGGTGTAGGAGTTATGTTTAAATAACTGTCATATTGAGTGTTACAGTATACAGTCAAATTGAGTAAAACCTAATTTCTGTATTTGCAAACCATAAAAAAACAACTGTATCTAGTAGCACTTACAGGTATTCAATATCAGATGCATTTTTAGACAATTTGCACGTTTGGATTAGGAATTATCTTGGAATTCATTTGTATTGCTTTTTTCGCAATATCTCAGGATTCTAAGTACATTACTGTAAAATTTAGTAAAAAATTACTTTTTGTTTTTGCAAACCTTACCAAATGTTTTTTTTTCCAGTAAAACTCTCAAAGATACATTTTTTCAAAGCATTATTAGACTTTTTGCATTTCTGCTTTTGGAGTTATGTTTCAGAAACTGTCATTTTGAATTTGACCAATATTGGGCCAGAAAAAAAAAATGTTTCCATTTGTGAACCTTTCTAAAATACCTGATTCTGCTAAAACACACATAAATTCAATATTACAGGCTTTTTTAGACAGATTTAACGTTTGGTTTTGGAGTTATGATTATAAACCTTTCATATTTAGTATGACAGTTACACTGTTATATTGAATAAAAAAAAATAACTTGTGTCTTTGCAAACCTTACAAAAGATCATTTTTCTAGTACAAATAACAAAAATACATATCTCCAGGCATTATTAGCCATTTTGCATGTGTTGTTTAGAAGTTATGTTTGCATACATTTTTATTGCTTTTTTCGCATTATCTCAGGATTCTAAGAACATTATAGTCATATTGAGTAAAAAAACAACTTTTTGCATTTGCAAGATTTAAAAAAGCATGTGTTTTGAGTAAAACTCCCAAAGATAAATTATTTCAGGCATTATTGTCCATTTTTAATGTGTGCTGTAGGAGTTATATTTAAATAACTGTCATATTGTGTGTTACAGTATACAGTCAAATTGAGTAAAACCTAATTTCTGTTTTTGCAAACCATAAAAAAACTACTGTATCTAGTAAAACGTACATAAATTCAATATCACATGCATTTTTAGACAATTTGCACGTTTGGATTAGGAATTATGTTGGAATACATTTGTATTGCTTTTTTCGCATTATCTCAGGATTCTAAGAACATTATAGTCATATTGAGTAAAAAACTACTTTTTGCATTTGCAATATTTTAAAAAAGCATATGTTTCGAGTAAAACTCCCAAAGATGCATTATTTCAGGCATTATTGTCCATTGTTCATAAGTGGTGTAAGAGTTATGTTTAAATAACTGTCATATTGAGTGTTACAGTATAGAGTCATATTGAGTAAAACCTCATTTCTGTATTTGCAAACCATAAAAAAACAACTGTATCTAGTAAAACTTACATGTATTCAATATCACATGCATTTTTTGACAATTTGCACGTTTGGATTAGGAATTATGTTGGAATACATTTGTATTGCTTTTTTCCCATTATCTCAGGATTCTAAGTACATTACTGTCAAATTGAGTAAAAACTTAGTTTTTGTTTTTGCAAACCTTACCAAATGTTTTTTTTCCAAGCAAAACTCCCAAAGATACATTTTTTCAAAGCATTATTAGACTTTTTGCATTTCTACTTTTGGAGTTATCTTTCAGAAACTGTCCTTTTGAATTTGACCAATATTGGGCCAGAAAAAAATAATTTTTCCATTTGTGAACCTTTCCAAAATACCTGATTCTGCTAAAACTCACATAAATTCAATATTACAGGCTTTTTTAGACATATTTCACGTTTGGTTTTGGAGTTATGATTATAAACCCTTCATATTTAGTATGACAGTTACACTGTTATATTGAATAAAAACAACTAACTTGTGTCTTTGCAAACCTTACAAAAGATCATTTGTGTAGTACAGCTAACAAAAATACATATCTCTAGGCATTATTAGCCATTTTGCATGTGTTGTTTGGAAGTTATGTTTGAATACATTTTTAATTGCTTTTTTCGCATTATCTCAGGAGTCTAAGAACATTATAGTCATATTGAGTAAAAAACTACTTTTTGCATTTGCAAGATTTAAAAAAGCATATCTTTCGAGTAAAACTCCCAAAGATGCATTATTTCAGGCATTATTGTCCATTTTTCATGTGTGGTGTAGGAGTTATGTTTAAATAACTGTCATATTGAGTGTTACAGTATAAAGTCATATTGAGTAAAACCTAATTTCTGTATTTGCAAACCATAATTAAACAACTTTATCTAGTAAAACTTACATGTATTCAATATCACATGCATTTTTAGACAATTTGCACGTTTGGATTAGGAATTATGTTGGAATACATTTGTATTGCTTTTTTGCATTATCTCAGGATTCTAAGAACAGTATAGTCATATTGAGTAAAAAACTACTTTTTGCATTTGCAAGATTTAAAAAAGCATATGTTTCGAGTAAAACTCCCAAAGATGCATTATTTCAGGCATTATTGTCCATTTTTCATGTGTGGTGTAGGAGTTATGTTAAAATAACTGTCATATTGAGTGTTACAGTATACAGTCATATTGAGTAAAACCTCAATTCTGTATTTGCAAACCATAAAAAAACAACTTTATCTAGTAAAACTTACATGTATTCAATATCACATGCATTTTTAGACAATTTGCACGTTTGGATTAGGAATTATGTTGGAATACATTTGTATTGCTTTTTTCCCATTATCTCAGGATTCTAAGTACATTATTGTCTCATTGAGTAAAAACTTACTTTTTGTTTTTGCAAACCTTACCAAATGTTTTTTTTTTTCCAAGTAAAACTCTCAAAGATACATTTTTTCAAAGCATTATTAGACTTTTTGCATTTCTACTTTTGGAGTTATGTTTCAGAAACTGTCCTTTTGAATTTGACCAATATTGGGCCAGAAAAAAATAATTTTTCCATTTGAGAACCTTTCCAAAATACCTGATTCTTCTAAAACACACATAAATTCAATATTACAGGCTTTTTTAGACAGATTTCACGTTTGGTTTTGGAGTTATGATTATAAACCTTTCATATTTAGTATGACAGTTACACTGTTATATTGAATAAAAAAAACTAACTTGTGTCTTTGCAAACTTTACAAAAGATTATTTTTCTAGTAGAACTAACAAAAAAACATATCTCTAGGCATTATTAGCCATTTTGCATTTGTTGTTTAGAAGTTATGTTTGAATACATTTTTATTGCTTTTTTCGCATTATCTCAGGATTCTAAGACTATTATAGTCATATTGAGTAAAAAACTACTTTTTGCATTTGCAAGATTTAAAAAAGCATATGTTTCGAGTAAAACTCCCAAAGATGCATTATGTCAGGCATTATTAGCCATTTTTCATGTGTGGTGTAGGAGTTATGTTTAAATAACTGTCATATTGAGTGTTACAGTATACAGTCATATTGAATAAAACCTCATTTTTGTATTTGCAAACCATAGAAAAACAACTGTATCTAGTAAAACTCACATGTATTCAATATCACAGGCATTTTTAGACATTTTGCACGTTTGGATTAGGAATTATGTTGGAATACATTTTTATTGCTTTTTTCGCATTATCTCAGGATTCTAAGTACATTACTGTCAAATTGAGTAACAAATCAAATTTTGTTTTTGCAAACCTTACCTAATGTTTTTTTTTCAGGAAAACTCTCGAAGATGCATTTCTTCAGGCATTATTAGACATTTTGCATATGTACTTTTGGAGTTATGTTTCAAAAACTGTCATTTTGAGTGTGACCAATATGAGGCCAGTAAAACCAAATGTTTTTATTTGTGAACCTTTCCAAAATACCTGATTCTTCTAAAATTCACATAAATTCCATATTACAGGCCTTTTTAAACAAATTTCATGTTCGGTTTTGGAGTTATGATTATAAACCTTTCATATTTAGTATGACAGTTACACTGTTATATTGAATAAAAAAACTAACTTGTGTCCTTGCAAACCTTACAAAAATCATTTTTCGAGTACAACTAACCAAAAAACATATCTCTAGGCATTATTAGCCATTTTGCATGTGTTCTTTAGAAGTTATGTTTGAATACATTTTTATTGCTTTTTTCGCATTATCTCAGGATTGTAAGACTATTATAGTCACATTGAGTAAAAAACTACTTTTTACACTTGCAAGATTTAAAAAAGCATATGTTTCGAGTAAAACTCCCAAAGATGCATTATTTCAGGCATTATTAGCCATTTTTCATGTGTGGTGTAGAAGTTATGTTTAAATAACTGTCATATTGAGTGTTACAGTATACAGTCATATTGAGTAAAACCTCATTTTTGTATTTGCAAATCATGGAAAAACATCTGTATCCAATAAAACTCACAAGTATTCAATATCACAGGCATTTTTAGATATTTTGCAAGTTTGGATTTAGAATTATGTTGGAATACATTTTTATTGCTTTTTTCGCATTATCTCAGGATTCTAAGTACATTACTTTCAAATTGAGTAACAAATCAAAAATTTGGTTCTTGCAAACCTGACCAAATGTTTTTTTTTTCAGGAAAACTCTCGAAGATGCATTTCTTCAGGCATTATTAGACATTTTGCATGTGTATTTTTGGAGTTATGTTTCAAAAACTGTCATTTTGAGTGTGACCAATATGAGGCCAGTAAAATCTAATATTTGTATTTGTGATTCTTTCCAGAATACCTGATTCTGCTAGAACTTACATAAATTCAATATTACATGCTTTTTAAGACGAATTTCATGTTCGGTTTTGGAGTTATGATTATAAACCTTTCATATCTAGTATGACAGTTACACTGTTATATTGAATAAAAAACTAACTTGTGTCTTTGCAAACCTTACAAAAGATCATTTTTCTAGTACAACTAACAAAAAAACATCTTTAGGCATTATTAGCCATTTTGCATGTGTTGTTTAGAAGTTATGTTTGATACAATTTTATTGCTTTTTTCAAATTATCTCAGGATTCTAAGAACATTATAGTCATAGTGAGTAAAAAACTACTTTTCGCATTTGCAAGATTTAAAAAACCATATGTTTCGAGTAAAACTCCCAAAAATGCAGTATTTCAGTCATTATTAGCCATTTCTCATGTGTGGTGTAGGAGTTATGTTTAAATAACTGTCATATTGAGTGTGACAGTATACAGTCATATTGAGTAAAACCTCATTTTTGTATTTGCAAACCATAGATAAACATCTGTATCTAGTAAAACTCACAAGTATTCAATATCACAGGCATTTTTAGACATTTTGCACGTTTGGATTAGGAATTATGTTGGAATACATTTGTATTGCTTTTTTCACATTATCTCAGGATTCTAAGTACATTACTGTCAAATTGAGTAACAAATCAAATTTTGTTTTTGCCAACCTTACCAAATGTTTTTTTTTTCAGGAAAACTTTCGAAGATGCTTTTCTACGGGCATTATTAGACATTTTGCATGTGTATTTTTGGAGGTATGTTTCAAAAACTGTCATTTTGAGTGTGACCAATATGAGGCCAGTAAAATCTAATATTTGTATTTGTGATTCTTTCCAAAATACCTGATTCTGGTAAAACTTACATAAATTCAATATTAAGGGCTTTTTAAGACAAATTTCATATTTGGTTTTGGAGTTATGATTATAAACCTTTCATATTTAGTATGACAGTTACACTGTTATATTGAATAAAAAAAAACTAACTTGTGTCTTTGCAAACCTTACAAAAGATTATTTTTCTAGTAGAACTAACAAAAAAAATATCTCTAATCATTATCAGCCATTTTGCATGTGTTGTTTAGAAGTTATGTTTGATACAATTTTATTGCTTTTTTCGCATTATCTCAGGATTCTAAGTACATTACTGTCAAATTGAGTAACAAATCAAATTTTGTTTTTGCAAACCTTACCAAATGTTTTTTTTTTCAGGAAAACTCTCGAAAATGCATTTCTTCAGGCATTATTAGACATTTTGCATATGTATTTTTGGAGTTATGTTTCAAAAACTGTCATTTTGAGTGTGACCAATATGAGGCCAGTAAAACCTAATTTTTGTATTTGTGAACCTTTCCAAAATACCTGATTCTTCTAAAATTCACATAAATTCTATATTACAGGCCTTTTTAAAAACATGTCATGTTCGGTTTTGGAGTTATGATTATAAACCTTTCATATTTAGTATGACAGTTACACTGTTATATTGAATAAAAAAACTAACTTGTGTCCTTGCAAACCTTACAAAAATCATTTTTCGAGTACAACTAACCAAAAAACATATCTCTAGGCATTATTAGCCATTTTGCATGTGTTGTTTTGAAGTTATGTTTGAATACATTTGTATTGCTTTTTTCGCATTATCTCAGGATTGTAAGACTATTATAGTCACATTGAGTAAAAAACTACTTTTTGCACTTGCAAGATTTAAAAAAGCATATGTTTCGAGTAAAACTCTCAAAGATGCATTATTTCAGGCATTATTAGCCATTTTTCATGTGTGGTGTAGGAGTTATGTTTAAATAACTGTCATATTGAGTGTTACAGTACACAGTCATATTGAGTAAAACCTCATTTTTGTATTTGCAAACCATGGAAAAACATCTGTATCCAATAAAACTCACAAGTATTCAATATCACAGGCATTTTTAGACATTTTGCAAGTTTGGATTTAGAATTATGTTGGAATACATTTTTATTGGTTTGTTCGCATTATCTCAGGATTCTAAGTACATTACTTTCAAATTGAGTAACAAATCAAAAATTTGGTTCTTGCAAACCTGACCAAATGTTTTTTTTTTCAGGAAAACTCTCGAAGATGCATTTCTTCGGGCATTATTAGACATTTTGCATGTGTATTTTTGGAGTTATGTTTCAAAAACTGTCATTTTGAGTGTGACCAATATGAGGCCAGTAAAATCTAATATTTGTATTTGTGATTCTTTCCAGAATACCTGATTCTGCTAGAACTTACATAAATTCAATATTACATGCTTTTTAAGACAAATTTCATGTTCGGTTTTGGAGTTATGATTATAAACCTTTCATATTTAGTATGACAGTTACACTGTTATATTGAATAAAAAACTAACTTGTGTCTTTGCAAACCTTACAAAAGATCATTTTTCTACTACAACTAACAAAAAAACATCTCTAGGCATTATTAGCCATTTTGCATGTGTTGTTTAGAAGTTATGTTTGATACAATTTTATTGCTTTTTTCAAATTATCTCAGGATTCTAAGAACATTATAGTCATAGTGAGTAAAAAACTACTTTTTGCATTTGCAAGATTTAAAAAACCATATGTTTCGAGTAAAACTCCCAAAAATGCATTATTTCAGGCATTATTAGCCATTTTTCATGTGTGGTGTAGGAGTTATGTTTAAATAACTGTCATATTGAGTGTGACAGTATACAGTCATATTGAGTAAAACCTCATTTTTGTATTTGCAAACCATAGAAAAACATCTGTATCTAGTAAAACTCAAAAGTATTCAATATCACAGGCATTTTTAGACATTTTGCACGTTTGGATTTAGAATTATGTTGGAATACATTTTCACAGCTTTTTTCGCATTATCTCAGGATTCTAAGTACATTACTGTCAAATTGAGTAACAAATCAAAGTTTGTTTTTGCAAACCTTACCAAATGTTTTTTTTTTCAGGAAAACTCTCGAAGATGCATTTCTTCGGGCATTATTAGACATTTTGCATGTGTATTTTTGGAGTTATGTTTCAAAAACTGTCATTTTGAGTGTGACCAATATGAGGCCAGTATAATCTAATATTTGTATTTGTGATTCTTTCCAAAATACCTGATTCTGGTAAAACTTACATAAATTCAATATTAAAGGCTTTTAAAGACAAATTTCATATTTGGTTTTGGAGTTATGATTATAAACCTTTCATATTTAGTATGACAGTTGCACTGTTATATTGAATAAAAAAACTAACTTGTGTCTTTGCAAACCTTACAAAAGATCATTTTTCTAGTCAAACTAACAAAAAAAACCTATCTCTAGCTATTATTAGCCATTTTGCATGTGTTGTTTAGAAGTTATGTTTGATTACATTTTTATTGCTTTTTTCGCATTATCTCAGGATTCTAAGACTATTATAGTCATATTGAGTAAAAAACTACTTTTTGCATTTGCAAGATTTAAAAAAGCATATGTTTCGAGTAAAACTCCCAAAGATGCATTATTTCAGGCATTATTAGCCATTTTTCATGTGTGGTGTAGGAGTTATGTTTAAATAACTGTCATATTGAGTAAAACCTCATTTTTGTATTTGCAAACCATAGAAAAACAACTGTATCTAGTAAAACTCACATATATTCAAAATCACAGGCATTTTTAGACATTATGCACGCTGGGATTAGGAATTATATTGGAATACATTTTTATTGCTTTTTTTGCATTATCTCAGGATCCTATGTACATTGCCGTCAAATTGAGTAAAAAATAAAAAAAGTTTTTTGCAAATGTCACCAAATGTTTTTTTTTTTCAGGAAAACTCTCAAAGATGCATTTCTTCAGGCATTATTAGACATTTTGCATATGTATTTTTGGAGTTATGTTTCAAAAACTGTCATTTTGAGTGTGACCAATATGAGGCCAGTAAAACCTAATTTTTGTATTTGTGAACCTTTCCAAAATAACTGATTCAGCTAAAATTCACATAAATTCAATATTACAGGCTTTTTTAAAACAAATTTCATGTTCGGTTTTGGAGTTATGATTATAAACCCTTCATATTTAGTATGACAGTTACACTGTTATATTGAATAAAAACACTAACTTGTGTCTTTGCAAACCTTACAAAAGATCATTTTTCTAGTACAACTAACAAAAAAACATATCTCTAGGCATTATTAGCCATTTTGCATGTGTTGTTTAGAAGTTATGTTTGATACAATTTTATTGCTTTTTTCAAATTATCTCAGGATTCTGAGAACATTATAGTCATATTGAGTAAAAAACAACTTTTTGCCTTTGCAAGATTTAAAAAAGCATATGTTTCGAGTAAAACTCCCAAAAATGCATTATTTCAGTCATTATTAGCCATTTTTCATGTGTGGTGTAGGAGTTATGTTTAAATAACTGTCATATTGTGTGTGACAGTATACAGTTATATTGAGTAAAACCTCATTTTTGTATTTGCAAACCATAAAAAAACATCTGTATCTAGTAAAACTCACAAGTATTCAATATCACAGGCATTTTCAGACATTTTGCACGTTTGGATTTAGAATTATGTTGGAATACATTTTTACAGCTTTTTTCGCATTATCTCAGTACATTACTGTCAAATTGAGTAACAAATCAAATTTTGTTTTTGCCAACCTTACCAAATGTTTTTTTTTTCAGGAAAACTCCCGAAGATGCATTTCTACGGGCATTATTAGACATTTTGCATGTGTATTTTTGGAGTTATGTTTCAAAAACTGTCATTTTGAGTGTGTCCAATATGAGGCCAGTAAAATCTAATATTTGTATTTGTGATTCTTTCCAAAATACCTGATTCTGGTAAAACTTACATTAATTCAATATTAAAGGCTCCTAAAGACAAATTTCATATTTGGTTTTGGAGTTATGATTATAAACCTTTCATATTTAGTATGACAGTTACACTGTTATATTGAATAAAAAAACTAACTTGTGTCTTTGCAAACCTTACAACCTTAGACATTTTGTACTTTTGGATTAGGAATTATGTTGGAATACATTTTTATTGCTTTTTTCGCATTATCTCAGGATTCTAAGTACATTACTGTCAAATTGAGTAAAAACTTACTTTTTGTTTTTGCAAAACTTACCAAATGTTTTTTTTCCAAGTAAAACTCCCAAAGATACATTTTTTCAAAGCATTATTAGACTTTTTGCATTTCTGCTTTTGGAGTTATGTTTCAGAAACTGTCATTTTGAATTAGACCAATATTGGGCCAGAAAAAAAAATGTTTCCATTTGTGAACCTTTCCAAAATACCTGATTGTGCTAAAACACACATAAATTCAATTTTACAGGCTTTTTTAGACAGATTTAACGTTTGGTTTTGGAGTTATGATTATAAAACTTTCATATTTAGTATGACAGTTACACTGTTATATTGAATAAAAAAACCTAACTTGTGTCTTTGCAAACCTTACAAAAGATCATTTTTCTAGTACAACTAACAAAAATACATATCTCTAGGCATTATTAGCCATTTTGCATGTGTTGTTTAGAAGTTATGTTTGAATACATTTTTATTGCTTTTTTCGCATTATCTCAGGATTCTAAGAACATTATAGTCATATTGAGTAAAAAAACTACTTTTTGCATTTGCAAGATTTAAAAAAGCATATGTTTCGAAAAAAACTTCCAAAGATGCATTATTTCAGGCATTATTGTCCATTTTTCATTAGTGGTGTAGGAGTTATGTTTAAATAACTGTCATATTGAATGTTAAAGTATACAGTCACATTGAGTAAAACCTAATTTCTGTATTTGCAAACCATAAAAAAACAACTGTATCTAGTAAAACTTACATGTATTCAATATCACATGCATTTTTTGACAATTTGCACGTTTGGATTAGGAATTATGTTGGAATACATTTGTATTGCTTTTTTCCCTTTATCTCAGGATTCTAAGTACATTACTGTCAAATTTAGTAAAACATTACTTTTTGTTTTTGCAAACCTTACCAAATGTTTTTTTTTCAAGTAAAACTCTCAAAGATACATTTTCTCAAAGCATTATCAGACTTTTTGCATTTCTGCTTTTGGAGTTATGTTTCAGAAACTGTCATTTTGAATTTGACCAATATTGGGCCAGAAAAAAAAAATGTTTCCATTTGTGAACCTTTCCAAAATACCTGATTCTGCTAAAACACACATAAATTCAATATTACAGGCTTTTTTAGACAGATTTAACGTTTGGTTTTGGAGTTATGATTATAAACCTTTCATATTTAGTATGACAGTTACACTGTTATATTGAATAAAAAAACCTAACTTGTGTCTTTGCAAACCTTACAAAAGATCATTTTTCTAGTACAACTAACAAAAATACATATCTCTAGGCATTATAAGCCATTTTGCATGTGTTGTTTAGAAGTTATGTTTGAATACATTTTTATTGCTTTTTTCGCATTATCTCAGGATTCTAAGAACATTATAGTCATATTGAGTAAAAAAACTACTTTTTGCATTTGCAAGATTTAAAAAAGCATATGTTTCGAATAAAACTCCCAAAGATGCATTATTTCAGGCATTATTGTCCATTTTTCATTAGTGGTGTAGGAGTTATGTTTAAATAACTGTCATATTGAATGTTACAGTATACAGTCATATTGAGTAAAACCTAATTTCTGTATTTGCAAACCATAAAAAAACAACTGTATCCAGTAAAACTTACATGTATTCAATATCACATGCATTTTTAGACAATTTGCACGTTTGGATTAGGAATTATGTTGGAATACATTTGTATTGCTTTTTTCGCATTATCTCAGGATTCTAAGTACATTACTGTCAAATTTAGTAAAAAATTACTTTTTGTTTTTGCAAACCATACCAAATGTTTTTTTTTTCAGTAAAACTCTCAAAGATACATTTTTTCAAAGCATTATTAGACTTTTTGCATTTTTACTTTTGGAGTTGTGTTTCAGAAACTGTCATTTTGAATTTGAACAATATTGGGCCAGAAAAAAATAATTTTTCCATTTGTGAACCTTTCCAAAATACCTGATTCTGCTAAAACACACATAAATTCAATATTACAGGCTTTTTTAGACAGATTTCACGTTTGTTTTTGGAGTTCTGATTATAAACCTTTCATATTTTGTATGACAGTTACACTGTTATATTGAATAAAAAAGCCTAACTTGTGTCTTTGCAAACCTTACAAAAGATCATTTTTCTAGTACAACTAACAAAAATACATATCTCTTGGCATTATTAGCCATTTTGCATGTGTTGTTTGGAAGTTATGTTTGAATACATTTGTATTGTTTTTTTCGCATTATCTCAGGATTCTAAGAACATTATAGTCATATTGAGTAAAAAACAACTTTTTGCATTTGCAAGATTTAAAAAAGCATATGTTTCGAGTAAAACTCCCAAAGATGCATTATTTCAGGCATTATTGTCCATTTTTCATGTGTGGTGTAGGAGTTATATTTAAATAACTGTCATATTGTGTGTTACAGTATACAGTCAAATTGAGTAAAACCTAATTTCTGTATTTGCAAACCATAAAAAAACAACTGTATCTAGTAAAACTTACATAAATTCAATACCACATGCATTTTTAGACAATTTGCACGTTTGTATTAGATTATGTTGGAATACATTTGTATTGCTTTTTTCCCATTATCTCAGGATTCTAAGTACATTAATGTCAGATTGAGTAAAAACTTACTTTTTGTTTTTGCAAACCTTACCAAATGTTTTTTTTCCAAGTAAAACTCTCAAAGATACATTTTTTCAAAGCATTATTAGACTTTTTGCATTTCTACTTTTGGAGTTATTTTTCAGAAACTGTCCTTTTGAATTTGACCAATATTGGGCCAGAAAAAAATAATTTTTCCATTTGTGAACCTTTCCAAAATACCTGATTCTGCTAAAACACACATAAATTCAATATAACCGGCTTTTTTAGACAGATTTCACGTTTGGTTTTGGAGTTATGATTATAAACCTTTCATATTTAGTATGACAGTTACACTGTTATATTGAATAAAAAAAACCTAACTTGTGTCTTTGCAAACCTTACAAAAGATCATTTTTCTAGTACAACTAACAAAAATACATATCTCTAGGCATTATTAGCCATTTTGCATGTGTGGTTTGGAAGTTATGTTTGAATACATTTTTATTGCTTTTTTCGCATTATCTCAGGATTCTAAGAACATTATAGTCATATTGAGTAAAAAACTACTTTTTGCATTTGCAAGATTTAAAAAAGTATATGTTTCGAGTAAAACTCCCAAAGATGCATTATTTCAGGCATTATTGTCCATTTTTCATGTGTGGTGTAGGAGTTATGTTTAAATAACTGTCATATTGTGTGTTACAGTATACAGTCAAATTGAGTAAAACCTAATTTCTGTATTTGTAAACCATAAAAAAACAACTGTATCTAGTAAAACTTACATAAATTCAATACCACATGCATTTTTAGAGAATTTGCACGTTTGGATTAGGAATTATGTTGGAATACATTTGTATTGCTTTTTTCCCATTATCTCAGGATTCTAAGTACATTACTGTCAAATTGAGTAAAAACTTACTTTTTGTTTTTGCAAAACTTACCAAATGTTTTTTTTCCAAGTAAAACTCCCAAAGATACATTTTTTCAAAGCATTATTAGACTTTTTGCATTACTGCTTTTGGAGTTATGTTTCAGAAACTGTCATTTTGAATTTGACCAATATTGGGCCAGAAAAAAAAAATGTTTCCATTTGTGAACCTTTCCAAAATACCTGATTCTGCTAAAACACACATAAATTCAATATTACAGGTTTTTTAGACAGATTCAACGTTTGGTTTTGGAGTTATGATTATAAAACTTTCATATTTAGTATGACAGTTACACTGTTATATTGAATAAAAAAACCTAACTTGTGTCTTTGCAAACCTTACAAAAAATCATTTTTCTAGTACAACTAACAAAAATACATATCTCTTGGCATTATTAGCCATTTTGCATGTGTTGTTTGGAAGTTATGTTTGAATACATTTGTATTGTTTTTTTCGCATTATCTCAGGATTCTAAGAACATTATAGTCATATTGAGTAAAAAACTACTTTTTGCATTTGCAAGATTTAAAAAAGCATATGTTTCGAGTAAAACTCCCAAAGATGCATTATTTCAGGCATTATTGTCCATTTTTCATGTGTGGTGTAGGAGTTATATTTAAATAACTGTCATATTGTGTGTTACAGTATACAGTCAAATTGAGTAAAACCTAATTTCTGTATTTGCAAACCATAAAAAAACAACTGTATCTAGTAAAACTTACATAAATTCAATACCACATGCATTTTTAGACAATTTGCACGTTTGGATTAGGAATTATGTTGGAATACATTTGTATTGCTTTTTTCCCATTATCTCAGGATTCTAAGTACATTAATGTCAGATTGAGTAAAAACTTACTTTTTGTTTTTGCAAACCTTACCAAATGATTTTTTTCCAAGTAAAACCCTCAAAGATACATTTTTTCAAAGCATTATTAGACTTTTTGCATTTCTACTTTTGGAGTTATTTTTCAGAAACTGTCCTTTTGAATTTGACCAATATTGGGCCAGAAAAAAATAATTTTTCCATTTGTGAACCTTTCCAAAATACCTGATTCTGCTAAAACACACATACATTCAATATTACAGGCTTTTTTAGACAGATTTCACGTTTGGTTTTGGAGTTATGATTATAAACCTTTTCATATTTAGTATGACAGTTACACTGTTATATTGAATAAAAAAAAAACTAACTTGTGTCTTTGCAAACCTTACAAAAGATCATTTTTCTAGTACAACTAATAAAAATACATATCTCTAGGCATTATTAGCTATTTTGCATGTGTTGTTTAGAAGGTATGTTTGAATACATTTTTATAGCTTTTTTCGCATTATTTCAGGATTCTAAGAACATTATAGTCATATTGAGTAAAAAACAACTTTTTGCATTTGCAAGATTTAAAAAAGCATATGTTTCGAGTAAAGCTCCCAAAGATGCATTATTTCAGGCATTATTGTCCATTTTTCATGTGTGGTGTAGGAGTTATGTTTAAATAACTGTCATATTGAGTGTTAAAGTATACAGTCATATTGAGTAAAACCTAATCTCTGTATTTGCAAACCATAAAAAAAACAACTGTATCTAGTAAAACTTACATGTATTCAATATCACATGCATTTTTAGACAATTTGCATGTTTGGATTAGGAATTATGTTGGAATACATTTGTATTGCTTTTTTCCCATTATCTCAGGATTCTGAGTACATTACTGTCAAATTGAGTAAAAACTTACTTTTTGTTTTTGCAAACCTGATCAAATGTTGTTTTTTTCCAAGTAAAACTCTCAAAGATACATTTTTTCAAAGCATTATTAGACTTTTTGCATTTCTAATTTTGGAGTTATGTTTCAGAAACTGTCCTTTTGAATAGACCAATATTGGGCCAGAAAAAAATAATTTTTCCATTTGTGAACCTTTCCAAAATACCTGATTCTGCTAAAACACACATAAATTCAATATAACAGGCTTTTTTAGACAGATTTCACGTTTGGTTTTGGAGTTATGATTATAAACCTTTCATATTTAGTATGACAGTTATACTGTTATATTGAATAAAAAAAACCTAACTTGTGTCTTTGCAAACCTTACAAAAGATCATTTTTGTAGTACAACTAACAAAAATACATATCTCTAGGCATTATTAGCCATTTTGCATGTGTGGTTTGGAAGTTATGTTTGAATACATTTTTATTGCTTTTTTCGCATTATCTCAGGATTCTAAGAACATTATAGTCATATTGAGTAAAAAACTACTTTTTGCATTTGCAAGATTTAAAAAAGTATATGTTTCGAGTAAAACTCCCAAAGATGCATTATTTCAGGCATTATTGTCCATTTTTCATGTGTGGTGTAGGAGTTATGTTTAAATAACTGTCATATTGTGTGTTACAGTATACAGTCAAATTGAGTAAAACCTAATTTCTGTATTTGTAAACCATAAAAAAACAACTGTATCTAGTAAAACTTACATAAATTCAATACCACATGCATTTTTAGAGAATTTGCACGTTTGGATTAGGAATTATGTTGGAATACATTTGTATTGCTTTTTTCCCATTATCTCAGGATTCTAAGTACATTACTGTCAAATTGAGTAAAAACTTACTTTTTGTTTTTGCAAAACTTACCAAATGTTTTTTTTCCAAGTAAAACTCCCAAAGATACATTTTTTCAAAGCATTATTAGACTTTTTGCATTACTGCTTTTGGAGTTATGTTTCAGAAACTGTCATTTTGAATTTGACCAATATTGGGCCAGAAAAAAAAAATGTTTCCATTTGTGAACCTTTCCAAAATACCTGATTCTGCTAAAACACACATAAATTCAATATTACAAGTTTTTTAGACAGATTCAACGTTTGGTTTTGGAGTTATGATTATAAAACTTTCATATTTAGTATGACAGTTACACTGTTATATTGAATAAAAAAACCTAACTTGTGTCTTTGCAAACCTTACAAAAGATCATTTTTCTAGTACAACTAACAAAAATACATATCTCTTGGCATTATTAGCCATTTTGCATGTGTTGTTTGGAAGTTATGTTTGAATACATTTGTATTGTTTTTTTCGCATTATCTCAGGATTCTAAGAACATTATAGTCATATTGAGTAAAAAACTACTTTTTGCATTTGCAAGATTTAAAAAAGCATATGTTTCGAGTAAAACTCCCAAAGATGCATTATTTCAGGCATTATTGTCCATTTTTCATGTGTGGTGTAGGAGTTATATTTAAATAACTGTCATATTGTGTGTTACAGTATACAGTCAAATTGAGTAAAACCTAATTTCTGTATTTGCAAACCATAAAAAAACAACTGTATCTAGTAAAACTTACATAAATTCAATACCACATGCATTTTTAGACAATTTGCACGTTTGGATTAGGAATTATGTTGGAATACATTTGTATTGCTTTTTTCCCATTATCTCAGGATTCTAAGTACATTAATGTCAGATTGAGTAAAAACTTACTTTTTGTTTTTGCAAACCTGATCAAATGTTTTTTTTTTCCAATTAAAACTCTCAAAGATACATTTTTTCAAAGCATTATTAGACTTTTTGCATTTCTACTTTTGGAGTTATTTTTCAGAAACTGTCCTTTTGAATTTGACCAATATTGGGCCAGAAAAAAATAATTTTTCCATTTGTGAACCTTTCCAAAATACCTGATTCTGCTAAAACACACATAAATTCAATATTACAGGCTTTTTTAGACAGATTTCACGTTTGGTTTTGGAGTTATGATTATAAACCTTTTCATATTTAGTATGACAGTTACACTGTTATATAGAATAAAAAAAACCTAACTTGTGTCTTTGCAAACCTTACAAAAGATCATTTTTCTAGTACAACTAATAAAAATACATATTTCTAGGCATTATTAGCTATTTTGCATGTGTTGTTTAGAAGTTATGTTTGAATACATTTTCATAGCTTTTTTCGCATTATTTCAGGATTCTAAGAACATTAAAGTCATATTGAGCAAAAAACAACTTTTTGCATTTGCAAGATTTAAAAAAGCATATGTTTCGAGTAAAGCTCCCAAAGATGCATTATTTCAGGCATTATTGTCCATTTTTCATGTGTGGTGTAGGAGTTATGTTTAAATAACTGTCATATTGAGTGTTAAAGTATACAGTCATATTGAGTAAAACCTAATCTCTGTATTTGCAAACCATAAAAAAACAACTGTATCTAGTAAAACTTACATGTATTCAATATCACATGCATTTTTAGACAATTTGCACGTTTGGATTAGGAATTATGTTGGAATACATTTGTATTGCTTTTTTCCCATTATCTCAGGATTCTAAGTACATTACTGTCAAATTGAGTAAAAACTTACTTTTTGTTTTTGCAAACCTGATCAAATGTTTTTTTTTTCCAAGTAAAACTCTCAAAGATACATTTTTTCAAAGCATTATTAGACTTTTTGCATTTCTACTTTTGGAGTTATGTTTCAGAAACTGTCCTTTTGAATAGACCAATATTGGGCCAGAAAAAAATAATTTTTCCATTTGTGAACCTTTCCAAAATACCTGATTCTGCTAAAACACACATACATTCAATATAACAGGCTTTTTTAGACAGATTTCACGTTTGGTTTTGGAGTTATGATTATAAACCTTTCATATTTAGTATGACAGTTATACTGTTATATTGAATAAAAAAAACCTTAGTTGTGTCTTTGCAAACCTTACAAAAGATCATTTTTCTAGTACAACTAACAAAAATACATATCTCTAGGCATTATTAGCCATTTTGCATGTGTGGTTTGGAAGTTATGTTTGAATACATTTTTATCGCTTTTTTCGCATTATCTCAGGATTCTAAGAACATTATAGTCATATTGAGTAAAAAACTACTTTTTGCATTTGCAAGATTTAAAAAAGTATATGTTTCGAGTAAAACTCCCAAAGATGCATTATTTCAGGCATTATTGTCCATTTTTCATGTGTGGTGTAGGAGTTATGTTTAAATAACTGTCATATTGTGTGTTACAGTATACAGTCAAATTGAGTAAAACCTAATTTCTGTATTTGTAAACCATAAAAAAACAACTGTATCTAGTAAAACTTACATAAATTCAATACCACATGCATTTTTAGAGAATTTGCACGTTTGGATTAGGAATTATGTTGGAATACATTTGTATTGCTTTTTTCCCATTATCTCAGGATTCTAAGTACATTACTGTCAAATTGAGTAAAAACTTACTTTTTGTTTTTGCAAAACTTACCAAATGTTTTTTTTCCAAGTAAAACTCCCAAAGATACATTTTTTCAAAGCATTATTAGACTTTTTGCATTACTGCTTTTGGAGTTATGTTTCAGAAACTGTCATTTTGAATTTGACCAATATTGGGCCAGAAAAAAAAAATGTTTCCATTTGTGAACCTTTCCAAAATACCTGATTCTGCTAAAACACACATAAATTCAATATTACAGGTTTTTTAGACAGATTCAACGTTTGGTTTTGGAGTTATGATTATAAAACTTTCATATTTAGTATGACAGTTACACTGTTATATTGAATAAAAAAGCCTAACTTGTGTCTTTGCAAACCTTACAAAAGATCATTTTTCTAGTACAACTAACAAAAATACATATCTCTTGGCATTATTAGCCATTTTGCATGTGTTGTTTGGAAGTTATGTTTGAATACATTTGTATTGTTTTTTTCGCATTATCTCAGGATTCTAAGAACATTATAGTCATATTGAGTAAAAAACTACTTTTTGCATTTGCAAGATTTAAAAAAGCATATGTTTCGAGTAAAACTCCCAAAGATGCATTATTTCAGGCATTATTGTCCATTTTTCATGTTTGGTGTAGGAGTTATATTTAAATAACTGTCATATTGTGTGTTACAGTATACAGTCAAATTGAGTAAAACCTAATTTCTGTATTTGCAAACCATAAAAAAACAACTGTATCTAGTAAAACTTACATAAATTCAATACCACATGCATTTTTAGACAATTTGCACGTTTGGATTAGGAATTATGTTGGAATACATTTGTATTGCTTTTTTCCCATTATCTCAGGATTCTAAGTACATTAATGTCAGATTGAGTAAAAACTTACTTTTTGTTTTTGCAAACCTGATCAAATGTTTTTTTTTTCCAAGTAAAACTCTCAAAGATACATTTTTTCAAAGCATTATTAGACTTTTTGCATTTCTACTTTTGGAGTTATTTTTCAGAAACTGTCCTTTTGAATTTGACCAATATTGGGCCAGAAAAAAATAATTTTTCCATTTGTGAACCTTTCCAAAATACCTGATTCTGCTAAAACACACATACATTCAATATTACAGGCTTTTTTAGACAGATTTCACGTTTGGTTTTGGAGTTATGATTATAAACCTTTTCATATTTAGTATGACAGTTACACTGTTATATTGAATAAAAAAAAACTAACTTGTGTCTTTGCAAACCTTACAAAAGATCATTTTTCTAGTACAACTAATAAAAATACATATTTCTAGGCATTATTAGCTATTTTGCATGTGTTGTTTAGAAGTTATGTTTGAATACATTTTCATAGCTTTTTTCGCATTATTTCAGGATTCTAAGAACATTATAGTCATATTGAGTAAAAAACAACTTTTTGCATTTGCAAGATTTAAAAAAGCATATGTTTCGAGTAAAGCTCCCAAAGATGCATTATTTCAGGCATTATTGTCCATTTTTCATGTGTGGTGTAGGAGTTATGTTTAAATAACTGTCATATTGAGTGTTAAAGTATACAGTCATATTGAGTAAAACCTAATCTCTGTATTTGCAAACCATAAAAAAACAACTGTATCTAGTAAAACTTACATGTATTCAATATCACATGCATTTTTAGACAATTTGCACGTTTGGATTAGGAATTATGTTGGAATACATTTGTATTGCTTTTTTCCCATTATCTCAGGATTCTAAGTACATTACTGTCAAATTGAGTAAAAACTTACTTTTTGTTTTTGCAAACCTGATCAAATGTTTTTTTTTTCCAAGTAAAACTCTCAAAGATACATTTTTTCAAAGCATTATTAGACTTTTTGCATTTCTACTTTTGGAGTTATGTTTCAGAAACTGTCCTTTTGAATAGACCAATATTGGGCCAGAAAAAAATAATTTTTCCATTTGTGAACCTTTCCAAAATACCTGATTCTGCTAAAACACACATAAATTCAATATAACAGGCTTTTTTAGACAGATTTCACGTTTGGTTTTGGAGTTATGATTATAAACCTTTCATATTTAGTATGACAGTTATACTGTTATATTGAATAAAAAAAACCTTAGTTGTGTCTTTGCAAACCTTACAAAAGATCATTTTTCTAGTACAACTAACAAAAATACATATCTCTAGGCATTATTAGCCATTTTGCATGTGTGGTTTGGAAGTTATGTTTGAATACATTTTTATCGCTTTTTTCGCATTATCTCAGGATTCTAAGAACATTATAGTCATATTGAGTAAAAAACTACTTTTTGCATTTGCAAGATTTAAAAAAGTATATGTTTCGAGTAAAACTCCCAAAGATGCATTATTTCAGGCATTATTGTCCATTTTTCATGTGTGGTGTAGGAGTTATGTTTAAATAACTGTCATATTGTGTGTTACAGTATACAGTCAAATTGAGTAAAACCTAATTTCTGTATTTGTAAACCATAAAAAAACAACTGTATCTAGTAAAACTTACATAAATTCAATACCACATGCATTTTTAGAGAATTTGCACGTTTGGATTAGGAATTATGTTGGAATACATTTGTATTGCTTTTTTCCCATTATCTCAGGATTCTAAGTACATTACTGTCAAATTGAGTAAAAACTTACTTTTTGTTTTTGCAAAACTTACCAAATGTTTTTTTTTCCAAGTAAAACTCCCAAAGATACATTTTTTCAAAGCATTATTAGACTTTTTGCATTACTGCTTTTGGAGTTATGTTTCAGAAACTGTCATTTTGAATTTGACCAATATTGGGCCAGAAAAAAAAAATGTTTCCATTTGTGAACCTTTCCAAAATACCTGATTCTGCTAAAACACACATAAATTCAATATTACAGGTTTTTTAGACGGATTCAACGTTTGGTTTTGGAGTTATGATTATAAAACTTTCATATTTAGTAGGACAGTTACACTGTTATATTGAATAAAAAAACCTAACTTGTGTCTTTGCAAACCTTACAAAAGATCATTTTTCTAGTACAACTAACAAAAATACATATCTCTTGGCATTATTAGCCATTTTGCATGTGTTGTTTGGAAGTTATGTTTGAATACATTTGTATTGTTTTTTTCGCATTATCTCAGGATTCTAAGAACATTATAGTCATATTGAGTAAAAAACAACTTTTTGCATTTGCAAGATTTAAAAAAGCATATGTTTCGAGTAAAACTCCCAAAGATGCATTATTTCAGGCATTATTGTCCATTTTTCATGTGTGGTGTAGGAGTTATATTTAAATAACTGTCATATTGTGTGTTACAGTATACAGTCAAATTGAGTAAAACCTAATTTCTGTATTTGCAAACCATAAAAAAACAACTGTATCTAGTAAAATTTACATAAATTCAATACCACATGCATTTTTAGACAATTTGCACGTTTGGATTAGGAATTATGTTGGAATACATTTGTATTGCTTTTTTCCCATTATCTCAGGATTCTAAGTACATTAATGTCAGATTGAGTAAAAACTTACTTTTTGTTTTTGCAAACCTTACCAAATGTTTTTTTTCCAAGTAAAACTCTCAAAGATACATTTTTTCAAAGCATTATTAGACTTTTTGCATTTCTACTTTTGGAGTTATTTTTCAGAAACTGTCCTTTTGAATTTGACCAATATCGGGCCAGAAAAAAATAATTTTTCCATTTGTGAACCTTTCCAAAATACCTGATTCTGCTAAAACACACATATATTCAATATTACAGGCTTTTTTAGACAGATTTCACGTTTGGTTTTGGAGTTATGATTATAAACCTTTTCATATTTAGTATGACAGTTACACTGTTATATTGAATAAAAAAAACTTAACTTGTGTCTTTGCAAACCTTACAAAAGATCATTTTTCTAGTACAACTAATAAAAATACATATTTCTAGGCATTATTAGCTATTTTGCGTGTGTTGTTTAGAAGTTATGTTTGAATACATTTTCATAGCTTTTTTCGCATTATTTCAGGATTCTAAGAACATTATAGTCATATTGAGTAAAAAACAACTTTTTGCATTTGCAAGATTTAAAAAAGCATATGTTTCGAGTAAAGCTCCCAAAGATGCATTATTTCAGGCATTATTGTCCATTTTTCATGTGTGGTGTAGGAGTAATGTTTAAATAACTGTCATATTGAGTGTTAAAGTATACAGTCATATTGAGTAAAACCTAATCTCTGTATTTGCAAACCATAAAAAAACAACTGTATCTAGTAAAACTTACATGTATTCAATATCACATGCATTTTTAGACAATTTGCACGTTTGGATTAGGAATTATGTTGGAATACATTTGTATTGCTTTTTTCCCATTATCTCAGGATTCTAAGTACATTACTGTCAAATTGAGTAAAAACTTACTTTTTGTTTTTGCAAACCTTACCAAATGTTTTTTTTTTCCAAGTAAAACTCTCGAAGATACATTTTTTCAAAGCATTATTAGACTTTTTGCATTTCTACTTTTGGAGTTATGTTTCAGAAACTGTCCTTTTGAATAGACCAATATTGGGCCAGAAAAAAATAATTTTTCCATTTGTGAACCTTTCCAAAATACCTGATTCTGCTAAAACACACATAAATTCAATATAACAGGCTTTTTTTAACCAGATTTCACGTTTGGTTTTGGAGTTATGATTATAAACCTTTCATATTTAGTATGACAGTTACACTGTTATATTGAATAAAAAAAACCTAACTTGTGTCTTTGCAAACCTTACAAAAGATCATTTTTCTAGTACAACTAACAAAAATACATATCTCTAGGCATTATTAGCCATTTTGCATGTGTGGTTTGGAAGTTATGTTTGAATACATTTTTATTGCTTTTTTCGCATTATCTCAGAATTCTAAGAACATTATAGTCATATTGAGTAAAAAACTACTTTTTGCATTTGCAAGATTTAAAAAAGTATATGTTTCGAGTAAAACTCCCAAAGATGCATTATTTCAGGCATTATTGTCCATTTTTCATGTGTGGTGTAGGAGTTATGTTTAAATAACTGTCATATTGTGTGTTACAGTATACAGTCAAATTGAGTAAAACCTAATTTCTGTATTTGTAAAACATAAAAAAACAACTGTATCTAGTAAAACTTACATAAATTCAATACCACATGCATTTTTAGAGAATTTGCACGTTTGGATTAGGAATTATGTTGGAATACATTTGTATTGCTTTTTCCCATTATCTCAGGATTCTAAGTACATTACTGTCAAATTGAGTAAAAACTTACTTTTTGTTTTTGCAAAACTTACCAAATGTTTTTTTTCCAAGTAAAACTCCCAAAAAGATACATTTTTTCAAAGCATTATTAGACTTTTTGCATTACTGCTTTTGGAGTTATGTTTCAGAAACTGTCATTTTGAATTTGACCAATATTGGGCCAGAAAAAAAAAATGTTTCCATTTGTGAACCTTTCCAAAATACCTGATTCTGCTAAAACACACATAAATTCAATATTACAGGTTTTTTAGACAGATTCAACGTTTGGTTTTGGAGTTATGATTATAAAACTTTCATATTTAGTATGACAGTTACACTGTTATATTGAATAAAAAAACCTAACTTGTGTCTTTGCAAACCTTACAAAAGATCATTTTTCTAGTACAACTAACAAAAATACATATCTCTAGGCATTATTAGCCATTTTGCATGTGTTGTTTAGAAGTTATGTTTGATACAATTTTTTTGCTTTTTTCAAATTATCTCAGGATTCTAAGAACATTGTAGTCATATTGAGTAAAAAACAACTTTTTGCATTTGCAAGATTTAAAAAAGCATATGTTTCGAGTAAAGCTCCCAAAGATGCATTATTTCAGGCATTATTGTCCATTTTTCATGTGTGGTGTAGGAGTTATGTTTAAATAACTGTCATATTTAGTGTTACAGTATACAGTCATATTGAGTAAAACCTAATCTCTGTATTTGCAAACCATAAAAAACAACTGTATCTAGTAAAACGTACATGTATTCAATATCACATGCATTTTTAGACAATTTGCACGTTTGGATTAGGAATTATGTTGGAATACATTTGTATTGCTTTTTTCCCATTATCTCAGGATTCTAAGTACATTACTGTCAAATTGAGTAAAAAACTTACTTTTTGTTTTTGCAAACCTGATCAAATGTTTTTTTTTCCAAGTAAAACTCTCAAAGATACATTTTTTCAAAGCATTATTAGACTTTTTGCATTTCTACTTTTGGAGTTATGTTTCAGAAACTGTCCTTTTGAATAGACTAATATTGGGCCAGAAAAAAATAATTTTTCCATTTGTGAACCTTTCCAAAATACCCGATTCTGCTAAAACACACATAAATTCAATATTACAGGCTTTTTTAGACAGATTTCACGTTTGGTTTTGGAGTTATGATTATAAACCTTTCATATTTAGTATGACAGTTACACTGTTATATTGAATAAAAAAAAACTAACTTGTGTCTTTGCAAACCTTACAAAAGATCATTTTTCTAGTACAACTAACAAAAATACATATCTCTAGGCCTTTTTAGCCATTTTGCATGTGTTGTTTGGAAGTTATGTTTCAATACATTTTTATTGCTTTTTTCTCATTATCTCAGGATTCTAAGAACATTATAGTCATATTGAGTAAAAAACTACTTTTTGCATTTGCACGATTTAAAAAAGCATATGTTTCGAGTAAAACTCCCAAAGATGCATTATTTCAGGCATTATTGTCCATTTTTCATAAGTGGTGTAGGAGTTATGTTTAAATAACTGTCATATTGAGTGTTACAGTATACAGTCAAATTGAGTAAAACCTAATTTCTGTATTTGCAAACCATAAAAAAACAACTGTATCTAGTAAAACTTACATGTATTCAATATCTGATGCATTTTTAGACAATTTGCACGTTTGGATTAGGAATTATCTTGGAATACATTTGTATTGCTTTTTTCGCAATATCTCAGGATTCTAAGTACATTACTGTCAAATTTAGTAAAAAATTACTTTTTGTTTTTGCAAACCTTACCAAATGTTTTTTTTTCCAGTAAAACTATCAAAGATATATTTTTTCAAAGCATTATTAGACTTTTTGCATTTCTGCTTTTGGAGTTATGTTTCAGAAAATGTCATTTTGAATTTGACCAATATTGGGCCAGAAAAAAAAAATGTTTCCATTTGTGAACCTTTCCAAAATACCTGATTCTGCTAAAACACACATAAATTCAATATTACAGGCTTTTTTAGACAGATTTAACGTTTGGTTTTGGAGTTATGATTATAAAGCTTTCATATTTAGTATGACAGTTACACTGTTATATTGAATAAAAAAAACCTAACTTGTGTCTTTGAAAACCTTACAAAAGATCATTTTTCTAGTACAACTAACAAAAATACATATCCCTAGGCATTATTAGCCATTTTGCATGTGTTGTTTGGAAGTTATGTTTGAATACATTTGTATTGCTTTTTTCGCATTATCTCAGGATTCTAAGAACATTATAGTCATATTGAGTAAAAAACTACTTTTTGCATTTGCAATATTTTAAAAAAGCATATGTTTCGAGTAAAACTCCCAAAGATGCATTATTTCAGGCATTATTGTCCATTGTTCATAAGTGGTGTAAGAGTTATGTTTAAATAACTGTCATATTGAGTGTTACAGTATACAGTCATATTGAGTAAAACCTCATTTCTGTATTTGCAAACCATAAAAAAACAACTGTATCTAGTAAAACTTACATGTATTCAATATCACATGCATTTTTTGACAATTTGCACGTTTGGATTAGGAATTATGTTGGAATACATTTGTATTGCTTTTTTCCCATTATCTCAGGATTCTAAGTACATTACTGTCAAATTTAGTAAAACATTACTTTTTGTTTTTGCAAACCTTACCAAATATAATTTTTCTAGTACAACTAACACAAAAACATAAATGTAGGCATTATTAGCCATTTTGCATGTGTTGTTTAGAAGTTATGTTTGAATACATTTTTATTGCTTTTTTTGCATTATCTCAGGATTGTAAGACTATTATAGTCGTATTGAGTAAAAAACTACTTTTTGCATTTGCAAGATTTAAAACAGCACATGTTTCGAGTAAAACTCCCAAAGATGCATTATTTCAGGCATTATTAGCCATTTTTCATGTGTGGTGTAGGAGTTGTGTTTAAATAGCTGTCATATTGAGTGTTACAGTATACAGTCATATTGAGTAAAACCTCATTTTTGTATTTGCAAACAATTGAAAAACAACTGTATCTAGTAAAACTCACATGGATTCAATATCACAGGCATTTTTAGACAATTTGCACGTTTGGATTAGGAATTGTGTTGGAATACATTTTTATTGCTCTTTTTGCATTATCTCAGGATTTTAAGTACATTACTGTCAAATTGGGTAAAACATTTCTTTTTGTTTTTGCAAACCTTACAAACTGTTTTTTTTCCAGTAAAACTCACAAATATACATTTCTTCAGGCATTTTTTTGTAATTTTTTATGTGTATTTTTGGAGATATGGTTCAAAAACTGTCTTATTGAGTGTGACCAGTAAAACCAAATATTTGTATTTGTGAACCTTTCCAAAATACCTAATTCAGGTAAAACTCATATAAAGTCAATATTACAGGCTTTTATAGACAGATTTCATGTTTGGTTTTGCAGTTATGTTTATGAACCTTTCATATTTAGTATGACAGTAATACTGTTATATCGAATAAAAAAAACAAACTTGTATCTTTGAAAACACTGTAAAAATAAATTCTGTAAAAAAAAGGGTCATTTTCTGGCAGCTACGGCTGCCAAACAAAAACCATAAAATTAAAGTAAAACATTGTAAACCAAATAATGATCAAAAACATTATATTTACAGAAATTTTCATGAAATGTTTTGGGGAGAAATATCGTAATTTTACAGATTTTTACAAAATTATTAAGATCAACCACCTTTAATAAAGTGACGATGCAAACAGTTCTGCAGAAAAATACCTTTATTCTAAAGAGTTTTTCCAAATTATTACGATCAATCACCTTTAGTGAAGTGACAATGCTGGCGGTTCCACAGAAAAATACCATTGTTTAACAGATTTTTTCTGAATTGTTAGGATCAGGGGTGTCTCATTCACTTTACCGGTGGGCCACTGGATGCAGGAAGTTGATACAAAGTGAGTTAACCTTGCATGAATCGCTATCCCAACCTAGCAACGTACATACCAATCCTACCACTTCACCCCGAGAATTTCACTACCCTCATATAGGATTGACTCAAAGCTTGGCCGGGCGAATATGACAAGTAATACCGCGGTGGGCTTTTTTGTACGCTCATTCACCAAATCATAAGCGTGCCAATTGAGGCATGTGATGTGCACGGTATTGTTGTGCATATGATAGTGACTGCAAGATATACTTGGTCAACAGCCACACAGGTCACACTGACGGTGGCTGCACAAACAACTTTAACACTGTTACAAATATGCACCACACTGTGAACCCACATTGAACAAGAATGATAAACACATTTCAGGAAAACATCCTCACTGTAATAAAACAAACACAACATAACAAAAACCCACAAAACCATGCAGCGCTATCTCTTCCGGGCTACATCCCCGCTACCACCCAACACCGCGCCCCAAAACATCACCGCCCCCCTCCCTGCGTTGGTTGAGGTGGGCGGGTTTAGGTGGTGGGGGTGTGTATTGTAACACATGGAATTCTGGGTATTGTTTCTGTTGTGTTAATGTTGTGTTACGGTGAAGATGTTCTCCTGAAATGTGTTTGTCATTCTTGTTTGATGTGGCTCTACAGTGTGGCTCGTATTTGTAACATTGTTAAAGTCGTTTGTACGGCCACCGTCAGTGTGATCTGTAAGGCTGTTGACTGTTGATTAAGTATGTCTTGCAGTCATCCATGTATGTCATATTACAGGGAAAAAAATGTAATAGTTAGTTTGAGCATAAACCTTTTATAAGAGGCTACATATATTTTTTGCCTTGAATGTGAAAATACACATAAATATAAAAAAAATTTGATTTACCTTAAAATTACATATAAAACTTTTAGATTGTTAGTATGGACAAACACTTTTATATAACAAGCTACATATTTAATTAAAGTTAATTACTGTAATTTTACATGAAATTGAAAGTAATTTGAGAAAACATAAAATAATATGTATAATTAATTTGGTATTTTTCAGTAAAAAAATAGGAATAAACATAGTTCGTCATTACTGGTATATTATTCAAAATAACAGGCGGTTTGTTTATTTACAGATAATATCTTGAATTATACAGTTTTATAACCTATCTAAAAAAATTTAGAAATTACAGTAGAAATTTAGAGTAAACTAACCATAAAAATTGGATTTTTTTTTTTTACAGTGAACCCTACAAAAGATCATTTTTCTACTACAACTAACACAGATACACATCCCTAGGCATTATTAGCCATTTTGCATGTGTTGTTTAAAAGTTGTGTCTGAAAACTTTTTTATTGCTTTTTTCGCATTATCTCAGGATTCCAAGAACATTATTGTCATATTGAGTAAAACAACAATTTTTTGCATTGCAAAGATTTAAAAAAGCAAATGTTTTGAGTAAAACTCCCAAAGATGCATTATTTCAGGCATTATTAGCCATGTGTGGTGTAGGAGTTATGTTTAAATAACTGTCATATTGAGTGTTACAGTATACAGTCATATTGAGTAAAACCTAATTTTTGTATTTGCAAACCATAGAAAATCAACTATATCTAGTAAAACTCACATGGATTCAATATCACAGGCATTTTTAGACATTTTGCACGTTTGGATTAGGAATTATGTTGGAATACATTTTTATTGCTCTTTTTGCATTATCTCAGGATTTTAAGTACATTACTGTCAAATTGGGTAAAACATTTCTTTTAGTTTTTGCAAACCTTAGAAAATGTTTTTTTTATTCAGTAAAACTCACAAAGATACATTTCTTCAGGCATTTTTTTGTAATTTTGCATGTGTATTTTTGGAGATATGGTTCAAAAACCGTCTTATTGAGTGTGACCAATGTGAGGCCAGTAAAACCAAATTTTTGTATTTGTGAACCTTTCCAAAATACCTAATTCAGGTAAAACTCACATAAAGTCAATATTACAGGCTTTTTTAGACAGATTTCATGTTTGGTTTTGGAGTTATGTTTATGAACCTTTCATATTTAGTATGACAGTTTTACTGTTATATTGAATAAAAAAACTAACTTTTATCTTTGCAAACACTGTAAAAATAAATTTTGTAAAAAAACGGTCATTTCCTGGCAGCTACGGCTGCCAAACAAAAACCATAAAACTAAAGTAAAACATTGTAAACCAAATAATGATCAAAAATATTATATTTACAGAAATTTTCATGAAACGTTTTGGGGTGAAATATCGTAATTTTACAGATTTTTACTAAATTATTAAGATCAACCACCTTTAATAAAGTGACGATGCAAACAGTTCTGCAGAAAAATACCTTTATTCTAAAGAGTTTTTCCAAATTATTACGATCAACCACTTTTAGTGAAGTGACAATGCTGGCGGTTCCACAGAAAAATACCATTGTTTTACAGATTTTTTCTGAATTGTTAGGATCAGGGGTGTCTCATTGACTTTTCCAGGGGGCCACTGGATGCAGGAACTTGATGCAAAGTGGATTCACCTTGCATGAATGGCTACCCCACCCTAGCAACATACTTACCGATCCTACCATATCACTGTGAGAATTTTACTGACCCTCATGTAGGATTGACCCAAAGTCTGGCCGGTTGACTTTTTATACGCTCATTCACCAAATCATCAGCATGCCTACTGATGAGTGTGGTGTGCATGGTATTGTCATGCACGTGATAGTGACTTCAAAACATACTTGGTCAACAGCCACACAGGTCACACTGCTGGTGGCTGTACAAACAACTTTAACACTGTTACAAAATATGCACCACACTGTGAATCCACATCGAACAAGAATGATAAACACATTTCAGGAAAACATCCTCACTGTAACAAAACATAAACACAACATAACATAACAAATACCCACAAGCCCATGCAGCGCTGACTCTTCCGGGCTACACCCCTGCTACCACCCAACCCCGCGCCCCAAAACATCACCGCCCCCCTCCATGCGTTGGTTGAGGTGGGCGGGGTTAGGTGGTGGGGGTGTATATTGTAACAAATGGAATTCTGGGTTTTGTTTTTGTTGTGTTAATGTTGTGTTACGGTGAAGATGTTCTCCTGAAATGTGTTTGTCATTCTTGTTTGATGTGGCTCCACAATGTGGCACATATTTATAACATTGTTAAAGTTGTTTGTACGGCCACCGTCAGTGTGATTTGTAAGGCTGTTGACTGTTGATTAAGTATGTCTTGCAGTCACTCATGTATGTCATATTACAGGGAAAAGAATGTAAATGTTAGTTTGTGCATAAACCTTTTATAAGAGGCTACATATATTTTTCGCCTTGAATGTGAAAATACACATAAATATTACAAAAAATTAATTTACCTTAAAATTACATTAACATTACGAAACATTTCTTTTTGTTTTTGCAAACCTTACAAAATGTTTGTTTTCCAGTAAAACTCACAAAGATACATTTCTTCAGGCATTTTTTTGTAATTTTGCATGTGTATTTTTGGAGATATGGTTCAAAAACCGTCTTATTGAGTGTGACCAATGTGAGGCCAGTAAAACCAAATTTTTGTATTTGTGAACCTTTCCAAAATACCTAATTCAGGTAAAACTCACATAAAGTCAATATTACAGGCTTTTTTTAGACAGATTTCATGTTTGGTTTTGGAGTTATGTTTATGAACCTTTCATATTTAGTATGACAGTTATACTGTTATATTAAATAAAATAAAAAATTGTAACTTTGCAAACACTGTAAAAATAAATTCTGTAAAGAAAACGGTCATTTCCTGGCATCTACGGCTGCCAAACAAAAACCATAAAATTAAAGTAAAACATTGTAAACCAAATAATGATCAAAAACATTATATTTACAGAAATTTTCATGAAACGTTTCGGGGAGAAATATCGTAATTTTACAGATTTTTACTAAATTATTAAGCTCAACCACCTTAAATAAAATGACTATGCAAACAGTTCCGCAGAAAAAAAAAACTTTATTCTTCAGAGTTTTTCCAAATTATTACGATCAACCACCTTTAGTGAAGTGACAATGCTGGCGGTTCCACAGAAAAATACCATTGTTTAACAGATTTTTTCTGAATTGTTAGGATCAGGGGTGTCTCATTGACTTTTGCGGGGGGCCACTGGATGCAGGAGATTGATACAAAGTGGGTTAACCTTGCATGAATGGCTATCCTACCCTAGCTACATACTTACCATTCCTATCATTTCACCACGAGAATTTCACTGACCCTCCTATAGGGTTGACTCAAAGTTTGGCCGGGCAAATATGACACGTAATACAGTGGTGGGTTTTATTGAACACTCATTCATCAAATCATCAGCGTGCCATGAGCACGGTTTCTTCATTCATTTGAAAAGTGACTGTAAGATATACTTGGTCAACAGCCACACAGGTCACACTGACGGTGGCTGTACAAACAACTTTAACACTGTTACAAATATGGACCACACTGTGAACCCACATCGAACAAGAATGATAAACACATTTCAGGAAAACATCCTCACTGTAATAAAACATAAACACAACCCCGTGCCCCAAAACATCACCGCCCCCCCTCCGTGCGTTGGTTGAGCTGGGCGGGGTTAAGTGGTGGGGGTGTATATTGTAACACATGGAATTCTAGGAATTGTTTCTGTTGTGTTAATGTTGTGTTACGGTGACGATGTTCTCCTGAAATGTGTTTGTCAGTCTTGTTTGATGTGGCTCCACAGTGTGGCGCATATTTGTAACATTGTTAAAGTTGTTTGTACGACCACTGTCAGTGTGATCTGTATGGCTGTTGACTGTTGATTAAGAATCTCTTGCAGTATTTCATGGACAAAATATTACAGTTTGAGCATACACCTTTTATAAGAGGCTACATATATTTTTCGACTTGAATGTGAAAATACACATACATATTGAAAATATTTGATTTACCTTAAGATTACATATAAAACTGTTAGATTGTTAGTATGAACAAATACTTTTATATAAAAAGCTACATATTTAATTAAAGAAGAATATACATAGTTTGTCTACTGGCATATCACTTAAAATAACAGGCGTTTTTTATTTACAGATAATGTTTTCAATTCTACAGATTTATAACCTATTTTAAAAAATTGAAAAATTATAGTAGAAATTTAGAGTAAACTAACCATACAAATATGATTTTGTTTTCCCAGTGAACCCTACAAAAGATAATTTTTCTACTACAACTAACTAAGATACACATCTTTAGGAATTATTAGCCGTTTTGCATGTGTTGTTTAAAAGTTATGTTTGAAAACTTTTGTATTGCTTTTTCGCATTATCTCAGGATTCTAGGAACATTATAGTCATATCGAGTAAAAAATACTTTTTGCATTTGCAAGATTTAAAAAAGCATATGTTCCGAGTAAAACTCCCAAAGATGCATTATTTCAGGCATTATTAGCCATTTTTCATGTGTGGTGTAGGAGTTATGTTTAAATAACTGTCATATTGAGTGTTACAGTATAGAGTCATATTGAGTAAAACCTAAATTTTGTATTTGCAAACCATAGAAAAACAACTGTAGTATAGTAAAACTCACATGTATTCAATATCACAGGCATTTTTTGACATTTTGCACGTTTGGATTAGGAATTATGTTGGAATACATTTTTATTGCTTTTTTCGCATTATCTCAGGATTCTAAGTACATTACTGTCAAATTGAGTAAAAAATTATTTTTTGTTTTTGCAAACACTACCAAATGTTTTTTTTTTCAGGAAAACTCTAAAAGATGCATTTCTTTAGGCATTATTAGACATTTTAGATTTCTACTTTTGGAGTTATGTTTCAAAAACGGTCATTTTGAGTATCACCAATATGAGGCCAGTAAAACCTAATTTTTGTATTTGTGAACCTTTCCAAAATACCTGAATCTGGTAAAACTAACATACATTCAATATTACAGGCTTTTTTTTTAGGAACAAATTGTGTTTACTTTTGGAGTTATGATTATAAACCTTTCATATTTAGTATGACAGTTATAATGTTATATTGAATAAAAAAAAACTTGTGTCTTTGCAAACCTTACAAAAGATCATTTTTCTAGTACAAATAACAAAAAAACATATCTCTAGTCATTATTAGCCA
Organism: Nerophis ophidion; assembly: GCF_033978795.1. Lineage (NCBI taxonomy): Eukaryota > Metazoa > Chordata > Actinopteri > Syngnathiformes > Syngnathidae > Nerophis > Nerophis ophidion. The sequence continues at coordinate 37,093,950 of NC_084613.1, forward strand.
TTTTGCATGTCTCAGGATTGTAAGACTATTATAGTCAAATTGAGTAAAAAAATACTTTTTGCATTTGCAAAATTTAAAAAAGCATATGTTTCGTATATAAAACTCCCAAACATAAATTTATTCAGGCATTATTAGCCATTTTTCATGTGTGGTGTAGGAGTTATGTTTAAATAACTGTAATATTGTGTGTTACAGTATACAGTCATATTGAGTAAAACCTCAATTGTGTATTTGCAAACCATAGAAAAAACTGTATCTAGTAAAACTCACATGTATTCAATATCACAGGCATTTTTAGACATTTTGCACGTTGGGATTAGGAATTATATTGGAATACATTTGTATTGCTTTTTTCGCATTATCTCAGGATTCTAAGTACATTACTGTCAAATTGAGTAACACATCAAATTTTGTTTTTGCAAACCTTACCAAATGTTTTTTTTTTCAGGAAAACTCTCGAAGATGCATTTCTTCAGGCATTATTAGACATTTTGCATGTGTATTTTTGGAGTTATGTTTCAAAAACTGTCATTTTGAGTGTGACCAATATGAGGCCAGTAAAATCTAATATTTGTATTGTGATTCTTTCCAAAATACCTGATTCTGCTAAAACTTACATAAATTCAATATTAAAGGCTTTTTAAGACAAATTTCACATTTGGTTTTGGAGTGATGATTATAAACTTTTCATATTTAGTATGATAGTTACACTGTTATATTGAATAAAAAAACTAACTTGTGTCTTTGCAAACCTTACAAAAGATCATGTTTCGAGTACAACTAACCAAAATACATATCTCTAGGCATTATTAGCCATTTTGCACGTGTTGTTTAGAAGTTATGTTTGAATACATTTTTATTGATTTTTTCGCATTATCTCAGGATTGTAAGACTATTATAGTCAAATTGAGTAAAAAACTACTTTTTTTTGCTTGCATGATTTAAAAAAGCATATGTTTCGAGTAAAACTCCCAAAGATGGATTATTTCAGGCATTATTAGCCATTTTTCATGTGTGGTGTAGGAGTTATGTTTAAATAACTGTCATATTGAGTGTTACAGTATACAGTCATATTGAGTAAAACCTCATTTTTGTATTTGCAAACCATTGAAAAACAACTGTATCTAGTAAAACTCACATGTATTCAATATCACAGGCATTTTTAGACATTTTGCACTTTTGGATTAGGAATTATGTTGGAATACATTTTTATTGCTTTTTTCGCATTATCTCAGGATTCTAAGTACATTACTGTCAAATTGAGTAACAAATCAAATTTTGTTTTTGCAAACCTTACCAAATATTTTTTTTTCAGGAAAACTCCCGAAGATGGATTTCTTCGGGCATTATTAGACATTTTGCATGTATATTTTTGGAGTTATGTTTCAAAAACTGTCATTTTGAGTGTGACCAATATGAGGCCAGTAAAATCTAATATTTGTATTTGTGATTCTTTCCAAAATACCTGATTTTGGTAAAACTTACATAAATTCAATATTAAAGGCTTTTTTAAGACATATTTCATATTTGGTTTTGGAGTTATGATTATAAACCTTTCATATTAATATGACAGTTACACTGTTATATTGAATAAAAAAAACTAACTTTTGTCTTTGCAAACCTTACAAAAGATCATTTTTCTAGTACAACTAACAAAAAAACATATCTCTAGCTATTATTAGCCATTTTGCATGTATTGTTTAGAAGTTATGTTTGAATACATTTTTATTGCTTTTTTCGCATTATCTCAGGATTCCAAGATCATTATTGTCATATTGAGTAAAGCAACAATTTCAGGCATTATTAGCCATGTGTGGTGTAGGAGTTATGTTTAAATAACTGTCATATTGAGTGTTACAGTATACAGTCATATTGAGTAAAACCTAATTTTTTGATTTGGAAACCATAGAAAATCAACTGTATCTAGTAAAACCCACATGGATTCAATATCACAGGCATTTTTAGACAATTTGCACGTTTGGATTAGGAATTATGTTGGAATACATTTTTATTGCTCTTTTTGCATTATCTCAGGATTTTAAGTACATTACTGTCAAATTGGGTAAAACATTTCTTTTTGTTTTTGCAACCCTTACAAAAAATATTTTTTTTATCCAGTAAAACTCACAAAGATACATTACTTCAGGCATTTTCTTGTAATTTTGCATGTGTATTTTTGGAGATAGGGTTTAAAAACTGTCTTATTGAGTGTGACCAATGTGAGGCAAGTAAAACCAAATGTTTGTATTTGTGAACCTTTCCAAAATACCTAATTCAGGTAAAACTCACATAAAGTCAACATTACGGGCTTTTTTAGACAGATTTCATGTTTGGTTTTAGAGTTATGTTTATTAACCTTTCATATTCAACAAAAACCATAAAACTAAAGTAAAACATTGTAAACCAAATAATGATCAAAAATATTATATTTACAGAAATTTTCATGAAACGTTTTGGGGTGAAATATCATAATTTTACAGATTTTTACTAAATTATTAAGATCAACCACCTTTAATAAAGTGACGATGCAAACAGTTCTGCAGAAAAATACCTTTATTCTAAAGAGTTTTTCCAAATTATTACGATCAACCACCTTTAGTGAAGTGACAATGCTGGCGGTTCCTCAGTAAAATACCATTGTTTAACATATTTTTCCTGAATAGTTAGGATCAGGGGTGTCTCATTGACTTTAGTGGGTGGCCACTGAATTTATGTAAGTTTTAGCAGAATCAGGTATTTTGGAAAGGTTCACAAATACAAATATTAGATTTTACTGGCCTCATATTGGTCACAATCAAAATGACAGTTTTTGAAACATAACTCCAAAAATACACATGCAAAATGTCTAATAATGCCTGAAGAAATGCATCTTCGAGAGTTTTCCAGAAAAAAAAAAAACATTTGGTAAGGTTTGCAAAAACAAAATTTGACAGTAATGTACTTAGAATCCTGAGATAATGCGAAAAAAGCAATAAAAATGTATTCCAACATAATTCCTAATCCAAACGTGCAACATGTCTAAAAATGCCTGTGATATTGAATAAATGTGAGTTTTACTAGATACAGTTGTTTTTCAATGGTTTGCAAATACAAAAATGAGGTTTTACTCAATATGACTGTATACTGTAACACTCAATATGACAGTTATTTAAACATAACTCCTACACCACACATGAAAAATGGCTAATAATGCCTGAAATAATGCATCTTTGGGAGTTTTACTAGAAACATATGGTTTTTTAAATCTTGCAAATGCAAAAAGTAGTTTTTTACTCGATATGACTATACTGTTCTTAGAATCCTGAGATAATGCGAAAAAAGCAATAAAAATGTATTCCAACATAACTTCTAAAAAACACATGCAAAATGGCTAATAATGCCTAGAGATATGTTTTTTTGTTAGTTGTACTAGAAAAATGATCTTTTGTAAGTTTGGAAAGACACAAGTTAGTTGTTTTATTCAATATAACACTGTAACTGGCATACTAAATATGAAAGGTTTAAAATCATAACTCCAAAACCAAATATGAAATTTGTCTTTAAGAGCCTTTAATATTGAATTTATGTAAGTTTTAGCAGAATCAGGTATTTTGAAAAGAATCACAAATACAAATATTAGATTTTACTGGCCTCATATTGGTCACACTCAAAATGACAGTTTTTGAACCATAACTCCAAAAATACACATGCAAAATGTCTAATAGTGCCTGAAGAAATGCATCTTCGAGAGTTTTCCGGAAAAAAAACATTTGGTAAGGTTTGCAAAAACAAAATTTGATTTGTTACTCAATTTGACAGTAATGTACTTAGAATCCTGAGATAATGCGAAAAAAGCAATAAAAATGTATTCCAACATAATTGCTAATCCAAACGTGCAAAATGTCTAAAAATGCCTGTGATATTGAATACATGTGAGTTTTACTGGATACAGTTGTTTTTCAATGGTTTGCAAATACAAAAATGAGGTTTTACTCAATATGACTGTATACTGTAACACTCAATATGACAGTTATTTAAACATAACTCCTACACCACACATGAAAAATGGCTAATAATTCCTGAAATAATGCATCTTTGGGAGTTTTACTCGAAACACATGCTTTTTTAAATCTTGCAAATGCAAAAAGTAGTTTTTTACTCAATACGACTATAATAGTCTTACAATCCTGAGATAATGCAAAAAAAGCAATTAAAATGTATTCAAACATAACTTCTAAACAATACATGCAAAATGGCTAATAATAGCTAGAGATATGTTTTTTTGTTAGTTGTACTAGAAAAACTATCTTTTGTAAGGTTTGCAAAGACACAAGTTAGTTTTTTATTCAATATAACAGTGTAACTGTCATACTAAATATGAAAGGTTTATAATCATAACTCCAAAACCAAATATGAAATTTGTCTTAAAAAGCATTTAATATTGAATTTATGTAAGTTTTACCAGAATCAGGTATTTTGGAAAGAATCACAAATACAAATATTAGATTTTACTGGCCTCATATTGGTCACACTCAAAATGACAGTTTTTGAAACATAACTCCAAAAATACACATGCAAAATGTCTAATAATGCCTGAAGAAATGCATCTTCGAGAGTTTTCCTGAAAAAAAAAACATTTGGTAAGGTTTGCAAAAACAAAATTTGATTTGTTACTCAATTTGACAGTAATGTACTTAGAATCCTGAGATAATGCGAAAAAAGCAATAAAAATGTATTCCAACATAATTCCTAATCCAAACGTGCAAAATGTCTAAAAATGCCTGTGATATTGAATACATGTGAGTTTTACTAGATACAGTTGTTTTTCAATGGTTTGCAAATACAAAAATGAGGTTTTACTCAATATGACTGTATACTGTAACACTCATTATGACAGCTATTTAAACATAACTCCTACACCACACATGAAAAATGGCTAATAATGCCTGAAATAATGCATCTTTGGGAGTTTTACTCGAAACATATGCTTTTTTAAATCTTGCAAATGCAAAAAGTAGTTTTTTACTCAATGTGACTATAATAATCTTAGAATCCTGAGATAATGCGAAAAAAGCAATATAAATGTATTCAAACATAACTTCTAAACAACACAAGCAAAATGGCTAATAATACCCAGAGATATGTTTTTTTGTTAGTTTTACTAGAAAAATGATCTTTTGTAAGGTTTGCAAAGACACAAATTAGTTTTTTATTCAATATAACACTGTAACTGTCATACTAAATATGAAAGGTTTATAATCATAACTCCAAAACCAAATATGAAATTTGTCTTAAAAAGCCTTTAATATTGAATTCATGTAAGTTTTACCAAAATCAGGTATTTTGGAAAGAATCACAAATACAAATATTAGATTTTACTGGCCTCATGTTGGTCACACTCAAAATGAGAGTTTTTGAAACATAACTCCAAAAATACACATGCAAAATGTCTAATAATGCCTGAAGAAATGCATCTTCGAGAGTTTTCCTGGAAAAAAAAAACATTTGGTAAGGTTTGCAAAAACAAAATTTGATTTGTTACTCAATTTGACAGTAATGTACTTAGAATCCTGAGATAATGCGAAAAAAACAAAATAAAGATGTATTCCAACATAATTCCTAATCCAAACGTGCAAAATGTCTAAAAATGCCTGTGATATTGAATACATGTGAGTTTTATTAGATACAGTTGTTTTTCAATGGTTTGCAAATACAAAAATGAGGTTTTACTCAATATGACTGTATACTGTAACACTCAATATGACAGCTATTTAAACATAACTCCTACACCACACATGAAAAATGGCTAATAATGCCTGAAATAATAAATCTTTGGGAGTTTTACTCGAAACATATGCTTTTTTAAATCTTGCAAATGCAAAAAGTAGTTTTTTACTCAATATGACTATAATAGTCTTAGAATCCTGAGATGATGCGAAAAAAGCAATACAAATGTATTCAAACATAACTTCTAAACAACACATGCAAAATGGCTAATAATGCCCAGAGATATGTTTTTTTGTTAGTTTTACTAGAAAAATTATCTTTTGTAAGGTTTGCAAAGACACAAATTAGTTTTTTTATTCAATATAACAGTGTAACTGTCATACTAAATATGAAAGGTTTATAATCATAACTCCAAAACCAAATATGAAATTTGTCTTAAAAAGCCTTTAATATTGAATTTATGTAAGTTTTACCAAAATCAGGTATTTTGGAAAGAATCACAAATACAAATATTAGATTTTACTGGCCTCATGTTGGTCACACTCAAAATGAGAGTTTTTGAAACATAACTCCAAAAATACACATGCAAAATGTCTAATAATGCCTGAAGAAATGCATTTTCGAGAGTTTTCCTGAAAAAAAAAAAACTTTTGGTAAGGTTTGCAAAAACAAAATTTGATTTGTTACTCAATTTGACAGTAATGTACTTAGAATCCTGAGATAATGCGAAAAAAGCAATCAAAATGTATTCCAACATAATTCCTAATCCAAACGTGCAAAATGTCTAAAAATGCCTGTGATATTGAATACATGTGAGTTTTACTAGATACAGTTGTTTTTCAATGGTTTGCAAATACAAAAATGAGGTTTTACTCAATATGACTGTATACTATAACACTCAATATGACAGTTATTTAAACATAACTCCCACACCACACATGAAAAATGGCTAATAATGCCTGAAATAGTGCATCTTTGGGAGTTTTACTCGAAACATATGCTTTTTTAAATCTTGCAAATACAAAAAGTAGTTTTTTACTCAATATGACTATAATAGTCTTAGAATCCTGAGATAATTTGAAAATAGCAATAAAATTGTATTCAAACATAACTTCTAAACAACACATGCAAAATGGCTAATAATGCCTACAGATATGTTTTTTTTGTTAGTTGTACTAGAAAAATGATCTTTTGTAAGGTTTGCAAAGACACAAGTTAGTTTTTTTATTCAATATAACAGTGTAACTGTCATACTAAATATGAAAGGTTTATAATCATAACTCCAAAACCAAATATGAAATTTGTCTTACAAAGCCTTTAATATTGAATTTATGTAAGTTTTAGCAAAATCAGGTATTTTGGAAAGAATCACAAATACAAATATTAGATTTTACTGGCCTCATATTGGTCACACTCAAAATGACAGTTTTTGAAACATAACTCCAAAAATACACATGCAAAATGTCTAATAATGCCCGAAGAAATGCATCTTCGAGAGTTTTCCTGAAAAAAAAACATTTGGTAAGGTTTGCAAAAACAAAATTTGATTTGTTTTTCAATTTGACAGTAATGTACTTAGAATCCTGAAATAAGGCGAAAAAAGCAATAAAAATGTATTCCAACTTAATTCTAAATCTAAACGTGCAAAATGTCTAAAAATGCCTGTGATATTGAATACATGTGAGTTTTACTAGTTACAGATGTTTATCTATGGTTTGCAAATACAAAAATGAGGTTTTACTCAATATGACTGTATACTGTAACACTCAATATGACAGTTATTTAAACATAACTCCTACACCACACATGATAAATAGCTAATAATGCCTGAAATAATGCATCTTTGGGAGTTTTACTCGAAACATATGCTTTTTTAAATCTTGCAAATGCAAAAAGTAGTTTTTTACTCAATATGACTATAATAGTCTTAGAATCCTGAGATAATGCGAAAAAAGCAATAAAAATGTATTGAAACATAACTTCTAAACAACACATGCAAAATGGCTAATAATGCCCAGAGATATGTTAGTTGTACTAGAAAAATGATCTTTTGTATGGTTTGCAAAGACACAAATTAGTTTTTTTTATTCAATATAACAGTGTAACTGTCATACTAAATATAAAATGTTTATAATCATAACTCCAAAGCCAAATATGAAATGTGTCTTAAAAAGCCTTTAATATTGAATTTATGTAAGTTTACCAAAATCAGGTATTTTGGAAAGAATCACAAATACAAATATTAGATTTTACTGGCCTCATGTTGGTCACACTCAAAATGAGAGTTTTTGAAACATAACTTCTAAAATAAACATGCAAAATGTCTAATAATGCCTGAAGAAATGCATCTTCGAGAGTTTTCCTGAAAAAAAAAACATTTGGTAAGGTTTGCAAAAACAAATTTTGATTTGTTACTCAATTTGACAGTAATGTACTTACAATCCTGAGATAATGCGAAAAAAGCAATAAAAATGTATTCCAACATAATTCCTAATCCAAACGTGCAAAATGTCTAAAAATGCCCGTGATATTGAATACATATGAGTTTTACTAGATACAGTTGTTTTTCAATGGTTTACAAATACAAAAATGAGGTTTTACTCAATATGACTGTATACTGTAACACTCAATATGACAGTTATTTAAACATAACTCCTACACCACACATGATAAATAGCTAATAATGCCTGAAATAATGCATCTTTGGGAGTTTTACTCGAAACATATGCTTTTTCAAATCTTGCAAATGCAAAAAGTAGTTTTTTACTCAATATGACTATAATAGTCTTAGAATCCTGAGATAATGCGAAAAAAGCAATAAAAATGTATTCAAACATAACTTCTAAATAACACATGCAAAATGGCTAATAATGCCTGGAGATATGTTTTTTTGTTAGTTGTACTAGAAAAATTATCTTTTGTAAGGTTTGCAAAGACACAAGTTAGTTTTTTTATTCAATATAACAGTGTAACTGTCATACTAAATATGAAAGGTTTATAATCATAACTCCAAAACCAAATATGAAATTTGTCTTTGAAAGCCTTTAATATTGAATTTATGTAAGTTTTAGCAGAATCAGGTATTTTGGAAAGAATCACAAATACAAATATTAGATTTTACTGGCCTCATATTGGTCACACTCAAAATGACAGTTTTTGAAACATAACTCCAAAAATACACATGCAAAATGTCTAATAATGCCCGAAGAAATGCATCTTCGAGAGTTTTCCTGAAAAAAAACATTTGGTAAGGTTTGCAAAAACAAAATTTGATTTGTTTTTCAATTTGACAGTAATGTACTTAGAATCCTGAAATAAGGCGAAAAAAGCAATAAAAATGTATTCCAACATAATTCTAAATCTAAACGTGCAAAATGTCTAAAAATGCCTGTGATATTGAATACTTGTGAGTTTTACTAGATACAGATGTTTATCTATGGTTTGCAAATACAAAAATTAGGTTTTACTCAATATGACTGTATACTGTAACACTCAATATGACAGTTATTTAAACATAACTCCTACACCACACATGATAAATAGCTAATAATGTCTGAAATAATGCATCTTTGGGAGTTTTACTCGAAACATATGCTTTTTTAAATCTTGCAAATGCAAAAAGTAGTTTTTTACTCAATATGACTATAATAGTCTTAGAATCCTGAGATAATGCGAAAAAAGCAATAAAATAGTATTCAAACATAACTTCTAAACAACACATGCAAAATGGCTAATAATGCCTAGAGATATGTTTTTTTGTTAGTTGTACTAGAAAAATGATCTTATGTAAAGGTTTGCAAAGACACAAGTTAGTTTTTTTATTCAATATAACAGTGTAACTTTCATACTAAATATGAAAGGTTTATAATCATAACTCCAAAACCAAATATGAAATTTGTCTTACAAAGCCTTTAATATTGAATTTATGTAAGTTTTAGCAGAATCAGGTATTTTGGAAAGAATCACAAATACAAATATTAGATTTTACTGGCCTCATATTGGTCACACTCAAAATGACAGTTTTTGAAACATAACTCCAAAAATACACATGCAAAATGTCTAATAATGCCTGAAGAAATGCATCTTCAAGAGTTTTCCTGAAAAAAAAAACATTTGGTAAGGTTTGCAAAAACAAAATTTGATTTGTTTTTCAATTTGACAGTAATGTACTTAGAATCCTGAGATAATGCGAAAAAAGCAATAAAAATGTATTCCAACATAATTCCTAATCCAAACGTGCAAAATGTCTAAAAATGCCTGTCATATTGAATACATGTGAGTTTTACTAGATACACTTGTTTTTCAATGGTTTGCAAATACAAAAATGAGGTTTTACTCAATATGACTGTATACTGTAACACTCAATATGACAGTTATTTAAACATAACTCCTACACCACACATGAAAATTGGCTAATAATGCCTGAAATAATGCATCTTTGGGAGTTTTACTCGAAACATATGCTTTTTTAAATCTTGCAAATGCAAAAAGTAGTGTTTTACTCAATATGACTATATTGGTCTTACAATCCTGAGATAATGCGAAAAAAGCAATAAAAATGTATTCAAACATAACTTCTAAACAACACATGCAAAATGGCTAATAATGCCCAGAGATATGTTTTTTTGTTAGTTGTACTAGAAAAATTATCTTTTTTAAGGTTTGCAAAGACACAAATTAGTTTTTTTATTCAATCTAACAGTGTAACTCTCATACTAAATATGAAAGGTTTATAATCATAACTCCAAAACCAAATATGAAATTTGTCTTAAAATCAGGTATTTTGGAAAGAATCACAAATACAAATATTAGATTTTACTGGCCTCATGTTGGTCACACTCAAAATGACAGTTTTTGAAACATAACTCCAAAAATACACATGCAAAATGTCTAATAATGCCTGAAGAAATGCATCTTCGAGAGTTTTCCTGAAAAAAAAAACATTTGGTAAGGTTTGCAAAAACAAAATTTGATTTGTTACTCAATTTGACAGTAATGTACTTAGAATCTTGAGATAATGCGAAAAAAGCAATAAAAATGTATTCCAACATAATTCCTAATCCAAACGTGCAAAATGTCTAAAAATGCCTGTGATATTGAATACATGTGAGTTTTACTAGATACCTTTGTTTTTCAATGGTTTGCAAATACAAAAATGAGGTTTTACTCAATATGACTGTATACTGTAACACTCAATATGACAGTTATTTAAACATAACTCCTACAATAAAAAAGGAAAAAAGGGCTAATAATGCCTGAAATAATGCATCTTTGGGAGTTTTACTCGAAACATATGCTTTTTTAAATCTTGCAAATGCAAAAAGTAGTTTTTTACTCAATATGACTATAATAGTCTTAGAATCCTGAGATAATGCGAAAAAAGCAATAAAAATGTATTCAAACATAACTTCTAAACAACACATGCAAAATGGCTAATAATGCCCAGAGATATGTTTTTTTGTTAGTTGTACTAGAAAAATTATATTTTGTAAGGTTTGCAAAGACACAAATTAGTTTTTTTATTCAATATAACAGTGTAACTCTCATACTAAATATGAAAGGTTTATAATCATAACTCCAAAACCAAATATGAAATTTGTCTTAAAAAGCCTTTAATATTGAATTTATGTAAGTTTTACCAAAATCAGGTATTTTGGAAAGAATCACAAATACAAATATTAGATTTTACTGGCCTCATGTTGGTCACACTCAAAATGAGAGTTTTTGAAACATAACTCCAAAAATACACATGCAAAATGTCTAATAATGCCTGAAGAAATGCATCTTCGAGAGTTTTCCTGAAAAAAAAACATTTGGTAAGGTTTGCAAAAACAAAATTTGATTTGTTACTCAATTTGACAGTAATGTACTTAGAATCCTGAGATAATGCGAAAAAAAACAAAATAAAGATGTATTCCAACATAATTCCTAATCCAAACGTGCAAAATGTCTAAAAATGCCTGTGATATTGAATACATGTGAGTTTTATTAGATACAGTTGTTTTTCAATGGTTTGCAAATACAAAAATGAGGTTTTACTCAATATGACTGTATACTGTAACACTCAATATGACAGCTATTTAAACATAACTCCTACACCACACATGAAAAATGGCTAATAATGCCTGAAATAATGCATCTTTGGGAGTTTTACTCGAAACATATGCTTTTTTAAATCTTGCAAATGCAAAAAGTAGTTTTTTACTCAATGTGACTATAATAGTCTTAGAATCCTGAGATAATGCGAAAAAAGCAATATAAATGTATTCAAACATAACTTCTAAACAACACATGCAAAATGGCTGATAATGCCCAGAGATTGGTTTTTTTGTTAGTTGTACTAGAAAAATGATCTTTTGTAAGGTTTGCAAAGACACAAATTAGTTTTTTATTCAATATAACACTGTAACTGTCATACTAAATATGAAAGGTTTATAATCATAACTCCAAAACCAAATATGAAATTTGTCTTAAAAAGCCTTTAATATTGAATTTATGTAAGTTTGAGCAGAATCAGGTATTTTGGAAAGAATCACAAATACAAATATTAGATTTTACTGGCCTCATGTTGGTCACACTCAAAATGAGAGTTTTTGAAACATAACTCCAAAAATACACATGCAAAATGTCTAATAATGCCTGAAGAAATGCATCTTCGAGAGTTTTCCTGAAAAAAAAACATTTGGTAAGGTTTGCAAAAACAAAATTTGATTTGTTACTCAATTTGACAGTAATGTACTTAGAATCCTGAGATAATGCGAAAAAAACAAAATAAAAATGTATTCCAACATAATTCCTAATCCAAACGTGCAAAATTTCTAAAAATGCCTGTGATATTGAATACATGTGAGTTTTATTAGATACAGTTGTTTTTCAATGGTTTGCAAATACAAAAATGAGGTTTTACTCAATATGACTGTATACTGTAACACTCAATATGACAGCTATTTAAACATAACTCCTACACCACACATGAAAAATGGCTAATAATGCCTAAAATAATGCATCTTTGGGAGTTTTAATCGAAACATATGCTTTTTTAAATCTTGCAAATGCAAAAAGTAGTTTTTTACTCAATACGACTATAATAGTCTTACAATCCTGAGATAATGCAAAAAAAGCAATAAAAATGTATTCAAACATAACTTCTAAACAACACATGCAAAATGGCTAATAATGCCCAGAGATATGTTTTTTTGTTAGTTGTACTAGAAAAATTTTCTTTTGTAAGGTTTGCAAAGACACAAATTAGTTTTTTTATTCAATATAACAGTGTAACTCTCATACTAAATATGAAAGGTTTATAATCATAACTCCAAAACCAAATATGAAATTTGTCTTAAAAAGCCTTTAATATTGAATTTATGTAAGTTTTACCAGAATCAGGTATTTTGGAAAGAATCACAAATACAAATATTAGATTTTACTGGCCTCATATTGGTCACACTCAAAATGAGAGTTTTTGAAACATAACTCCAAAAATACACATGCAAAATGTCTAATAATGCCTGAAGAAATGCATCTTCGAGAGTTTTCCTGAAAAAAAAACATTTGGTAAGGTTTGCAAAAACAAAATTTGATTTGTTACTCAATTTGACAGTAATGTACTTAGAATCCTGAGATAATGCGAAAAAAGCAATCAAAATGTATTCCAACATAATTCCTAATCCAAACGTGCAAAATGTCTAAAAATGCCTGTGATATTGAATACATGTGAGTTTTACTAGATACAGTTGTTTTTCAATGGTTTGCAAATACAAAAATGAGGTTTTAATCAATATGACTGTATACTGTAACACTCAATATGACAGCTATTTAAACATAACTCCTACACCACACATGAAAAATGGCTAATAATGCCTGAAATAATAAATCTTTGGGAGTTTTACTCGAAACATATGCTTTTTTAAATCTTGCAAATGCAAAAAGTAGTTTTTTACTCAATATGACTATAATAGTCTTAGAATCCTGAGATAATGCAAAAAAAGCAATAAAAATGTACTCAAACATAACTTCTAAACAACACATGCAAAATGGCTAATAATGCCCAGAGATTGTTTTTTTTGTTAGTTGTACTAGAAAAATGATCTTTTGTAAGGTTTGCAAAGACACAAATTAGTTTTTTTTATTCAATATAACAGTGTAACTGTCATACTAAATATGAAAGGTTTATAATCATAACTCCAAAACCAAATATGAAATTTGTCTTAAAAAGCCTTTAATATTGAATTTATGTAAGTTTTACCAGATTCAGGTATTTTGGAAAGAATCACAAATACAAATATTAGATTTTACTGGCCTCATATTGGTCACACTCAAAATGACATTTTTTGAAACATAACTCCAAAAATACACATGCAAATAGTCTAATAATGCCTGAAGAAATGCATCTTCGAGAGTTTTCCAGAAAAAAAAAACATTTGGTAAGGTTTGCAAAAACGAAATTTGATTTGTTACTCAATTTGACAGTAATGTACTTAGAATCCTGAGATAATGCGAAAAAAGCAATAAAAATGTATTCCAACATAATTCCTAATCCAAACGTGCAAAATGTCTAAAAATGCCTGTGATATTGAATACATGTGAGTTTTACTAGATACAGTTCTTTTTCAATGGTTTGCAAATACGAAAATGAGGTTTTAATCAATATGACTGTATACTGTAACACTCAATATGACAGCTATTTAAACATAACTCCTACACCACACATGAAAAATGGCTAATAATGCCTGAAATAATGCATCTTTGGGAGTTTTACTCGAAACATATGCTTTTTTAAATCTTGCAAATGCAAAAAGTAGTTTTTTACTCAATATGACTATACTGTTCTTAGAATCCTGAGATAATGCGAAAAAAGCAATATAAATGTATTCAAACATAACTTCTAAACAACACATTTAAAATGGCTAATAATGCCCAGAGATATGTTTTTTTGTTAGTTTTACTAGAAAAATGATCTTTTGTAAGGTTTGCAAAGACAAAAATTACTTTTTTTATTCAATATAACAGTGTAACTGTCATACTAAATATGAAAGGTTTATAATCATAACTCCAAAACCAAATATGGAATTTGTCTTAAAAAGCCTTTAATATTGAATTTATGTAAGTTTTACCAAAATCAGGTATTTTGGAAAGAATCACAAATACAAATATTAGATTTTACTGGCCTCATGTTGGTCACACTCAAAATGACAGTTTTTGAAACATAACTTCTAAAATAAACATGCAAAATGTCTAATAATGCCTGAAGAAATGCATCTTCGAGAGTGTTCCTGAAAAAAAAACATTTGGTAAGGTTTGCAAAAACAAATTTTGATTTGTTACTCAATTTGACAGTAATGTACTTACAATCCTGAGATAATGCGAAAAAAGCAATAAAAATGTATTCCAACATAATTCCTAATCCAAACGTGCAAAATGTCTAAAAATGCCTGTGATATTGAATACATGTGAGTTTTACTAGATACAGTTTTTTTTCTATGGTTTGCAAATACAAAAATGAGGTTTTACTCAATATGACTGTATACTGTAACACTCAATATGACAGTTATTTAAACATAACTCCTACACCACACATGAAAAATGGCTAATAATGCCTGAAATAATGCATCTTTGGGAGTTTTAATCGAAACATATGCTTTTTTAAATCTTGCAAATGCAAAAAGTAGTTTTTTTACTCAATATGACTATAATAGTCTTAGAATCCTGAGATAATGCGAAAAAAGCAATAAAAATGTATTCAAACATAACTTCTAAACAACACATGCAAAATGGCTAATAATGCCCAGAGATATGTTTTTTTGTTAGTTGTACTAGAAAAATTATCTTTTGTAAGGTTTGCAAAGACACAAGTTAGTTTTTTTTATTCAATATAACAGTGTAACGGTCATACTAAATATGAAAGGTTTATAATCATAACTCCAAAACCAAATATGAAATTTGTCTTAAAAAGCCTTTAATATTGAATTTATGTAAGTTTTACCAGAATCAGGTATTTTGGAAAGAATCACAAATACAAATATTAGATTTTACTGGCCTCATATTGGTCACACTCAAAATGACAGTTTTTGAAACATAACTCCAAAAATACACATGCAAAATGTCTAATAATGCCTGAAGAAATGCATCTTCGAGATTTTTTCTGAAAAAAAAAAAACATTTGGTAAGGTTTGCAAAAACAAAATTTGATTTGTTACTCAATTTGACAGTAATGTACTTAGAATCCTGAGATAATGCGAAAAAAGCAATAAATATGTATTCCAACATAATTCCTAATCCAAACGTGCAAAATGTCTAAAAATGCCTGTGATATTGAATACATGTGAGTTTTACTAGATACAGTTGTTTTTCAATGGTTTGCAAATACAAAAATGAGGTTTTACTCAATATGACTGTATACTGTAACACTCAATATGACAGTTATTTAAACATAACTCCTACAACACACATGAAAAATGGCTAATAATGCCTGAAATAATGCATCTTTGGGAGTTTTACTCGAAACATATGCTTTTTTAAATCTTGCAAATGCAAAAAGTAGTTTTTTACTCAATATGACTATAATAGTCTTAGAATCCTGAGATAATGCGAAAAAAGCAATAAAAATGTATTCAAACATAACTTCTAAACAACACATGCAAAATGGCTAATAATGCCCAGAGATATGTTTTTTTGTTAGTTGTACTAGAAAAATTATCTTTTGTAAGGTTTGCAAAGACAAAAATTAGTTTTTTTATTCAATATAACAGTGTAACTCTCATACTAAATATGAAAGGTTTATAATCATAACTCCAAAACCAAATATGAAATTTGTCTTTAAAAGCCTTTAATATTGAATTTATGTAAGTTTTAGCAGAATCAGGTATTTTGGAAATAATCACGAATACAAATATTAGATTTTACTGGCCTCATATTGGTCACACTCAAAATGACAGTTTTTGAAACATAACTCCAAAAATACACATGCAAAATGTCTAATAATGCCCGAAGAAATGCATCTTCGAGAGTTTTCCTGAAAAAAAAACATTTGGTAAGGTTTGCAAAAACAAAATTTGATTTGTTTTTCAATTTGACAGTAATGTACTTAGAATCCTGAGATAATGCGAAAAAAACTAAATAAAGATGTATTCCAACATAATTCCTAATCCAAACGTGCAAAATGTCTAAAATTGCCTGTGATATTGAATACATGTAAGTTTTACTAGATACCTTTGTTTTTCAATGGTTTGCAAATACAAAAATGAGGTTTTACTCAATATGACTGTATACTGTAACACTCAATATGACAGCTTTTTAAACAAAACTCCTACACCACACATGAAAAATGGCTAATAATGCCTGAAATAATAAATCTTTGGGAGTTTTACTCGAAACATATGCTTTTTTAAATCTTGCAAATGCAAAAAGTAGTTTTTTTACTCAATATGACTATAATAGTCTTAGAATCCTGAGATAATGCAAAAAAAGCAATAAAAATGTATTCAAACATAACTTCTAAACAACACATGCAAAATGGCTAATAATGCCCAGAGATATGTTTTTTTGTTAGTTGTACTAGAAAAATGATCTTTTGTAAGGTTTGCAAAGACACAAATTAGTTTTTTTATTCAATATAACAGTGTAACTGTCATACTAAATATGAAAGGTTTATAATCATAACTCCAAAACCAAATATGAAATTTGTCTTGAAAAGCCTTTAATATTGAATTTTTGTAAGTTTTACCAGAATCAGGTATTTTGGAAAGAATCACAAATACAAATATTAGATTTTACTGGCCTCATGTTGGTCACACTCAAAATGACAGTTTTTGAAACATAACTCCAAAAATACACATGCAAAATGTCTAATAATGCCTGAAGAAATGCATCTTCGAGAGTTTTCCTGAAAAAAAAAACATTTGGTAAGGTTTGCAAAAACAAAATTTGATTTGTTACTCAATTTGACAGTAATGTACTTAAAATCCTGAGATAATGCGAAAAAAGCAATAAAAATGTATTCCAACATAATTCCTAATCCGAACGTGCAAAATGTCTAAAAATGCCTGTGATATTGAATACATGTGAGTTTTACTAGATACAGTTGTTTTTCAATGGTTTGCAAATACAAAAATGAAGTTTTACTCAATATGACTGTATACTGTAACACTCAATATGACAGTTATTTAAACATAACTCCTACACCACACATGAAAAATAGCTAATAATGCCTGAAATAATGCATCTTTGGGAGTTTTACTGGAAACATATGCTTTTTTAAATCTTGCAAATGCAAAAAGTAGTTTTTTACTCAATACGACTATAATAGTCTTACAATCCTGAGATAATGCGAAAAAAGCAATAAAAATGTACTCAAACATAACTTCTAAACAACACATGCAAAATGGCTAATAATGCCCAGAGATTGGTTTTTTTGTTAGTTGTACTAGAAAAATGATCTTTTGTAAGGTTTGCAAAGACACAAATTAGTTTTTTTATTCAATATAACAGTGTAACTGTCATACTAAATATGAAAGGTTTATAATCATAACTCCAAAACCAAATATGAAATTTGTCTTAAAAAGCCTTTAATATTGAATTTATGTAAGTTTTACCAGATTCAGGTATTTTGGAAAGAATCACAAATACAAATATTAGATTTTACTGGCCTCATATTGGTCACACTCAAAATGACATTTTTTGAAACATAACTCCAAAAATACACATGCAAATAGTCTAATAATGCCTGAAGAAATGCATCTTCGAGAGTTTTCCAGAAAAAAAAAACATTTGGTAAGGTTTGCAAAAACGAAATTTGATTTGTTACTCAATTTGACAGTAATGTACTTAGAATCCTGAGATAATGCGAAAAAAGCAATAAAAATGTATTCCAACATAATTCCTAATCCAAACGTGCAAAATGTCTAAAAATGCCTGTGATATTGAATACATGTGAGTTTTACTAGATACAGTTGTTTTTCAATGGTTTGCAAATACGAAAATGAGGTTTTACTCAATATGACTGTATACTGTAACACTCAATATGACAGCTATTTAAACATAACTCCTACACCACACATGAAAAATGGCTAATAATGCCTGAAATAATGCATCTTTGGGAGTTTTACTCGAAACATATGCTTTTTTAAATCTTGCAAATGCAAAAAGTAGTTTTTTACTCAATATGACTATACTGTTCTTAGAATCCAGAGATAATGCGAAAAAAGCAATATAAATGTATTCAAACATAACTTCTAAACAACACATGTAAAATGGCTAATAATGCCCAGAGATATGTTTTTTTGTTAGTTTTACTAGAAAAATGATCTTTTGTAAGGTTTGCAAAGACAAAAATTACTTTTTTTATTCAATATAACAGTGTAACTGTCATACTAAATATGAAAGGTTTATAATCATAACTCCAAAACCAAATATGGAATTTGTCTTAAAAAGCCTTTAATATTGAATTTATGTAAGTTTTACCAAAATCAGGTATTTTGGAAAGAATCACAAATACAAATATTAGATTTTACTGGCCTCATGTTGGTCACACTCAAAATGACAGTTTTTGAAACATAACTTCTAAAATAAACATGCAAAATGTCTAATAATGCCTGAAGAAATGCATCTTCGAGAGTGTTCCTGAAAAAAAAACATTTGGTAAGGTTTGCAAAAACAAATTTTGATTTGTTACTCAATTTGACAGTAATGTACTTACAATCCTGAGATAATGCGAAAAAAGCAATAAAAATGTATTCCAACATAATTCCTAATCCAAACGTGCAAAATGTCTAAAAATGCCTGTGATATTGAATACATGTGAGTTTTACTAGATACAGTTTTTTTTCTATGGTTTGCAAATACAAAAATGAGGTTTTACTCAATATGACTGTATACTGTAACACTCAATATGACAGTTATTTAAACATAACTCCTACACCACACATGAAAAATGGCTAATAATGCCTGAAATAATGCATCTTTGGGAGTTTTACTCGAAACATATGCTTTTTTAAATCTTGCAAATGCAAAAAGTAGTTTTTTTACTCAATATGACTATAATAGTCTTAGAATCCTGAGATAATGCGAAAAAAGCAATAAAAATGTATTCAAGCATAACTTCTAAACAACACATGCAAAATGGCTAATAATGCCCAGAGATATGTTTTTTTGTTAGTTGTACTAGAAAAATGATCTTTTGTAAGGTTTGCAAAGACACAAGTTAGTTTTTTTTATTCAATATAACAGTGTAACTGTCATACTAAATATGAAAGGTTTATAATCATAACTCCAAAACCAAATATGAAATTTGTCTTAAAAAGCCTTTAATATTGAATTTATGTAAGTTTTACCAAAATCAGGTATTTTGGAAAAAATCACAAATACAAATATTAGATTTTACTGGCCTCATATTGGTCACACTCAAAATGACAGTTTTTGAAACATAACTCCAAAAATACACATGCAAAATGTCTAATAATGCCTGAAGAAATGCATTTTCGAGAGTTTTCCTGAAAAAAAAAAAAAACATTTGGTAAGGTTTGCAAAAACAAAATTTTATTTGTTACTCAATTTGACAGGAATGTACTTAGAATCCTGAGATAATGGGAAAAAAGCAATACAAATGTATTCCAACATAATTCCTAATCCAAACGTGCAAATTGTCTAAAAATGCATGTGATATTGAATACATGTAAGTTTTACTAGATACAGTTGTTTTTTTATGGTTTGCAAATACAGAGATTAGGTTTTACTCAATATGACTGTATACTTTAACACTCAATATGACAGTTATTTAAACATAACTCCTACACCACACATGATAAATAGCTAATAATGCCTGAAATAATGCATCTTTGGGAGTTTTACTCGAAACATATGCTTTTTTAAATCTTGCAAATGCAAAAAGTACTTTTTTACTCAATATGACTATAATAGTCTTAGAATCCTGAGATAATGCGAAAAAAGCAATAAAATAGTATTCAAAAATAACTTCTAAACAACACATGCAAAATGGCTAATAATGCCCAGAGATATGTTTTTTTGTTAGTTGTACTCGAAAAATGATCTTTTGTAAGGTTTGCAAGGACACAAGTTAGTTTTTTTATTCAATATAACAGTGTAACTTTCATACTAAATATGAAAGGTTTATAATCATAACTCCAAAACCAAATATGAAATTTGTCTTACAAAGCCTTTAATATTGAATTTATGTAAGTTTTAGCAGAATCAGGTATTTTGGAAAGAATCACAAATACAAATATTATATTTTACTGGCCTCATATTGGTCACACTCAAAATGACAGTTTTTGAAACATAACTCCAAAAATACACATGCAAAATGTCTAATAATGCCTGAAGAAATGCATCTTCAAGAGTTTTCCTGAAAAAAAAAACATTTGGTAAGGTTTGCAAAAACAAAATTTGATTTGTTACTCAATTTGACAGTAATGTACTTAGAATCCTGAGATAATGCGAAAAAAGCAATAAAAATGTATTCCAACATAATTCCTAATCCAAACGTGCAAAATGTCTAAAAATGCCTGTGATATTGAATACATGTGAGTTTTACTAGATACACTTGTTTTTCAATGGTTTGCAAATACAAAAATGAGGTTTTACTCAATATGACTGTATACTGTAACACTCAATATGACAGTTATTTAAACATAACTCCTACAATAAAAAAGGAAAAAATGGCTAATAATGCCTGAAATAATGCATCTTTGGGAGTTTTACTCGAAACATAGGCTTTTTTAAATCTTGCAAATGCAAAAAGTAGTTTTTTACTCAATATGACTATAATAGTCTTAGAATCCTGAGATAATGCGAAAAAAGCAATAAAAATGTATTCAAACATAACTTCTAAACAACACATGCAAAATGGCTAATAATGCCCAGAGATATGTTTTTTTGTTAGTTGTACTAGAAAAATTATCTTTTGTAAGGTTTGCAAAGACACAAATTAGTTTTTTTATTCAATATAACAGTGTAACTCTCATACTAAATATGAAAGGTTTATAATCAAAACTCCAAAACCAAATATGAAATTTGTCTTAAAAAGCCTTTAATATTGAATTTATGTAAGTTTTACCAAAATCAGGTATTTTGGAAAGAATCACAAATACAAATATTAGATTTTACTGGCCTCATGTTGGTCACACTCAAAATGACAGTTTTTGAAACATAACTCCAAAAATACACATGCAAAATGTCTAATAATGCCTGAAGAAATGCATCTTCGAGAGTTTTCCTGAAAAAAAAACATTTGGTAAGGTTTGCAAAAACAAAATTTGATTTGTTACTCAATTTGACAGTAATGTACTTAGAATCCTGAGATAATGCGAAAAAAACAAAATAAAGATGTATTCCAACATAATTCCTAATCCAAACGTGCAAAATGTCTAAAAATGCCTGTGATATTGAATACATGTGAGTTGTATTAGATACAGTTGTTTTTCAATGGTTTGCAAATACAAAAATGAGGTTTTACTCAATATGACTGTATACTGTAACACTCAATATGACAGCTATTTAAACATAACTCCTACACCACACATGAAAAATGGCTAATAATGCCTGAAATAATGCATCTTTGGGAGTTTTACTCGAAACATATGCTTTTTTAAATCTTGCAAATGCAAAAAGTAGTTTTTTACTCAATGTGACTATAATAGTCTTAGAATCCTGAGATAATGCGAAAAAAGCAATATAAATGTATTCAAACATAACTTCTAAACAACACATGCAAAATGGCTAATAATGCCCAGAGATTGGTTTTTTTGTTAGTTGTACTAGAAAAATGATCTTTTGTAAGGTTTGCAAAGACACAAATTAGTTTTTTATTCAATATAACACTGTAACTGTCATACTAAATATGAAAGGTTTATAATCATAACTCCAAAACCAAATATGAAATTTGTCTTAAAAAGCCTTTAATATTGAATTTATGTAAGTTTGAGCAGAATCAGGTATTTTGGAAAGAATCACAAATACAAATATTAGATTTTACTGGCCTCATGTTGGTCACACTCAAAATGAGAGTTTTTGAAACATAACTCCAAAAATACACATGCAAAATGTCTAATAATGCCTGAAGAAATGCATCTTCGAGAGTTTTCCTGAAAAAAAAACATTTGGTAAGGTTTGCAAAAACAAAATTTGATTTGTTACTCAATTTGACAGTTATGTACTTAGAATCCTGAGATAATGCGAAAAAAACAAAATAAAAATGTATTCCAACATAATTCCTAATCCAAACGTGCAAAATGTCTAAAAATGCCTGTGATATTGAATACATGTGAGTTTTACTAGATACAGTTGTTTTTCAATGGTTTGCAAATACAAAAATGAAGTTTTACTCAATATGACTGTATACTCTAACACTCAATATGACAGCTATTTAAACATAACTCCTACACCACACATGAAAAATGGCTAATAATGCCTAAAATAATGCATCTTTGGGAGTTTTAATCGAAACATAAGCTTTTTTAAATCTTGCAAATGCAAAAAGTAGTTTTTTACTCAATACGACTATAATAGTCTTACAATCCTGAGATAATGCAAAAAAAGCAATAAAAATGTATTCAAACATAACTTCTAAACAACACATGCAAAATGGCTAATAATGCCCAGAGATATGTTTTTTTGTTAGTTTTACTAGAAAAATGATCTTTTGTAAGGTTTGTAAAGACACAAATTAGTTTTTTTATTCAATATAACAGTGTAACTGTCATACTAAATATGAAAGGTTTATAATCATAACTCCAAAACCAAATATGAAATTTGTCTTAAAAAGCCTTTAATATTGAATTTATGTAAGTTTTAACCCAAATCATTTGGTAAGGTTTGCAAAAACGAAATTTGATTTGTTTCTCAATTTGACAGTAATGTACTTAGAATCCTGAGATAATGCGAAAAAAGCAATAAAAATGTATTCCAACATAATTCCTAATCCAAACGTGCAAAATGTCTAAAAATGCCTGTGATATTGAATACATGTGAGTTTTACTAGATACAGTTGTTTTTCAATGGTTTGCAAATACAAAAATGAGGTTTTAATCAATATGACTGTATACTGTAACACTCAATATGACAGCTATTTAAACATAACTCCTACACCACACATGAAAAAATGGCTAATAATGCCTGAAATAATAAATCTTTGGGAGTTTTACTCGAAACATATGCTTTTTTAAATCTTGCAAATGCAAAAAGTAGTTTTTTACTCAATATGACTATAATAGTCTTAGAATCCTGAGATAACGCAAAAAAAGCAATAAAAATGTATTCAAACATAACTTCTAAACAACACATGCAAAATGGCTAATAATGCCCAGAGATATGTTTTTTGTTAGTTTTACTAGAAAAATGATCTTTTGTAAGGTTTGCAAAGACACAAATTAGTTTTTTTATTCAATATAACAGTGTAACTGTCATACTAAATATGAAAGGTTTATAATCATAACTCCAAAACCAAATATGAAATTTGTCTTAAAAAGCCTTTAATATTGAATTTATGTAAGTTTGAGCAGAATCAGGTATTTTGGAAAGAATCACAAATACAAATATTAGATTTTACTGGCCTCATGTTGGTCACACTCAAAATGAGAGTTTTTGAAACATAACTCCTAAAATACACATGCAAAATGTCTAATAATGCCTGAAGAAATGCATCTTCGAGAGTTTTCCTGAAAAAAAAACATTTGGTAAGGTTTGCAAAAACAAAATTTGATTTGTTACTCAATTTGACAGTTATGTACTTAGAATCCTGAGATAATGCGAAAAAAACAAAATAAAAATGTATTCCAACATAATTCCTAATCCAAACGTGCAAAATGTCTAAAAATGCCTGTGATATTGAATACATGTGAGTTTTACTAGATACAGTTGTTTTTCAATGGTTTGCAAATACAAAAATGAAGTTTTACTCAATATGACTGTATACTCTAACACTCAATATGACAGCTATTTAAACATAACTCCTACACCACACATGAAAAATGGCTAATAATGCCTAAAATAATGCATCTTTGGGAGTTTTACTCGAAACATATGCTTTTTTAAATCTTGCAAATGCAAAAAGTAGTTTTTTACTCAATACGACTATAATAGTCTTACAATAATGCAAAAAAAAGCAATAAAAATGTATTCAAACATAACTTCTAAACAACACATGCAAAATGGCTAATAATGCCCAGAGATATGTTTTTTTGTTAGTTGTACTAGAAAAATTATCTTTTGTAAGGTTTGCAAAGACACAAATTAGTTTTTTTATTCAATATAACAGTGTAACTCTCTTACTAAATATGAAAGGTTTATAATCATAACTCCAAAACCAAATATGAAATTTGTCTTAAAAAGCCTTTAATATTGAATTTATGTAAGTTTTAGCAGAATCAGGTATTTTGGAAAGAATCACAAATACAAATATTAGATTTTACTGGCCTCATATTGGTCACACTCAAAATGACAGTTTTTGAAACATAACTCCAAAAATACACATGCAAAATGTCTAATAATGCCTGAAGAAATGCATCTTCGAGAGTTTTCCTGAAAAAAAAAAACATTTGGTAAGGTTTGCAAAAACAAAATTTGATTTGTTACTCAATTTGACAGTAATGTACTTAGAATCCTGAGATAATGCGAAAAAAGCAATAAATATGTATTCCAACATAATTCCTAATCCAAACGTGCAAAATGTCTAAAAATGCCTGTGATATTGAATACATGTGAGTTTTACTAGATACCTTTGTTTTTCAATGGTTTGCAAATACAAAAATGAGGTTTTACTCAATATGACTGTATACTGTAACACTCAATATGACAGTTATTTAAACATAACTCCTACAATAAAAAAGGAAAAAATGGCTAATAATGCCTGAAATAATGCATCTTTGGGAGTTTTACTCGAAACATATGCTTTTTTAAATCTTGCAAATGCAAAAAGTAGTTTTTTACTCAATATGACTATAATAGTCTTAGAATCCTGAGATAATGCGAAAAAAGCAATAAAAATGTATTCAAACATAACTTCTAAACAACACATGCAAAATGGCTAATAATGCCCAGAGATATGTGTTTTTGTTAGTTGTACTAGAAAAATGATCTTTTGTAAGGTTTGCAAAGACACAAATTAGTTTTTTTATTCAATATAACAGTGTAACTGTCATACTAAATATGAAAGGTTTATAATCATAACTCCAAAACCAAATATGAAATTTGTCTTAAAAAGCCTTTAATATTGAATTTATGTAAGTTTTACCAAAATCAGGTATTTTGGAAAGAATCACAAATACAAATATTAGATTTTACTGGCCTCATGTTAGTCACACTCAAAATGAGAGTTTTTGAAACATAACTCCAAAAATACACATGCAAAATGTCTAATAATGCCTGAAGAAATGCATCTTCAAGAGTTTTCCTGAAAAAAAAACATTTGGTAAGGTTTGCAAAAACAAAATTTGATTTGTTACTCAATTTGACAGTAATGTACTTAGAATCCTGAGTTAATGCGAAAAAAACAAAATAAAGATGTATTCCAACATAATTCCTAATCCAAACGTGCAAAATGTCTAAAAATGCCTGTGATATTGAATACATGTGAGTTTTATTAGATACAGTTGTTTTTCAATGGTTTGCAAATACAAAAATGAGGTTTTACTCAATATGACTGTATACTGTAACACTCAATATGACAGCTATTTAAACATAACTCCTACACCACACATGAAAAATGGCTAATAATGCCTGAAATAATGCATCTTTGGGAGTTTTAATCGAAACATATGCTTTTTTTAAATCTTGCAAATGCAAAAAGTAGTTTTTTACTCAATACGACTATAATAGTCTTACAATCCTGAGATAATGCGAAAAAAGCAATAAAAATGTACTCAAACATAACTTCTAAACAACACATGCAAAATGGCTAATAATGCCCAGAGATTGGTTTTTTTGTTAGTTGTACTAGAAAAATGATCTTTTGTAAGGTTTGCAAAGACACAAATTAGTTTTTTTATTCAATATAACAGTGTAACTGTCATACTAAATATGAAAGGTTTATAATCATAACTCCAAAACCAAATATGAAATTTGTCTTAAAAAGCCTTTAATATTGAATTTATGTAAGTTTTACCAGATTCAGGTATTTTGGAAAGAATCACAAATACAAATATTAGATTTTACTGGCCTCATGTTAGTCACACTCAAAATGACATTTTTTGAAACATAACTCCAAAAATACACATGCAAAATGTCTAATAATGCCTGAAGAAATGCATCTTCAAGAGTTTTCCTGAAAAAAAAAAACATTTGGTAAGATTTGCAAAAACAAAATTTGATTTGTTACTCAATTTGACAGTAATGTACTTAGAATCCTGAGATAATGCGAAAAAAGCAATAAAAATTTATTCAAACATAACTTCTAAACAACACATGCAAAATAGCTAATAATGCCCAGAGATATGTTTTTTTGTTAGTTTTACTAGAAAAATGATCTTTTGTAAGGTTTGCAAAGACACAAATTAGTTGTTTTATTCAATATAACAGTGTAACTGTCATACTAAATATAAAATGTTTATAATCATAACTCCAAAACCAAATATGAAATTTGTCTTAAAAAGCCTTTAATATTGAATTTATGTAAGTTTTACAAGAATCAGGTATTTTGGAAAGGTTGAAAAATACAAATATTAGATTTTACTGGCCTCATATTGGTCACACTCAAAATGACAGTTTTTGAAACATAACTCCAAAAATACACATGCAAAATGTCTAATAATGCCTGAAGAAATGCATCTTCGAGAGTTTTCCAGAAAAAAAACATTTGGTAAGGTTTGCAAAAACAAAATTTGATTTGTTACTCAATTTGACAGTAATGTACTTAGAATCCTGAGATAATGCGAAAAAAGCAATAAAAATGTATTCCAACATAAATCCTAATCCAAACGTGCAAAATGTCTAAAAATGCCTGTGATATTGAATACATGTGAGTTTTACTAGACACAGTTGTTTTTCTATGGTTTGCAAATACAAAAATGAGGTTTTACTCAATATGACTGTACACTGCAACACTCAATATGACAGTTATTTAAACATAACTCCTACACCACACATGAAAAATGGCTAATAATGCCTGAAATAATGCATCTTTGGGAGTTTTACTCGAAACATATGCTTTTTTAAATCTTGCAAATGCAAAAAGTAGTTTTTTACTCAATACGACTATAATAGTCTTACAATCCTGAGATAATGCAAAAAAAGCAATAAAAATGTATTCAAACATAACTTCTAAACAACACATGCAAAATGGCTAATAATGCCCAGAGATATGTTTTTTTGTTAGTTGTACTAGAAAAATTATCTTTTGTAAGGTTTGCAAAGACACAAATTAGTTTTTTTATTCAATATAACAGTGTAACTGTCATACTAAATATGAAAGGTTTATAATCATAACTCCAAAACCAAATATGAAAATTGTCTTAAAAAGCCTTTAATATTGAATTTATGTAAGTTCTACCAGAATCAGGTATTTTGGAAAGAGTCAAAAATACAAATATTAGATTTTACTGGCCTCATATTGGTCACACTCAAAATGACAGTTTTTGAAACATAACTCCAAAAATACACATGCAAAATGTCTAATAATGCCTGAAGAAATGCATCTTCGAGAGTTTTCCTGAAAAAAAAACATTTGGTAAGGTTTGCAAAAACAAATTTTGATTTGTTACTCAATTTGAGAGTAATGTACTTAGAATCCTGAGATAATGCGAAAAAAGCAATAAAAATGTATTCCAACATAATTCCTAATCCAAACGTGCAAAATGTCTAAAAGTGCCTGTGATATTGAATACATGTGAGTTTTACTAGATACAGTTGTTTTTCAATGGTTTGCAAATACAAAAATGAGGTTTTAATCAATATGACTGTATACTGTAACACTCAATATGACAGTTATTTAAACATAACTCCTACACCACACATTAAAAATGGCTAATAATGCCTGAAATAATGCATCATTGAGAGTTTTACCAGAAACATATGCTTTTTTAAATTTGCAAATGCAAAAAGTAGTTTTTCACTCAATATGACTATAATAGTCTTAGAATCCTGAGATAATGCGAAAAAAGCAATACAAATGTATTCAAACATAACTTCTAAACAACACATGCAAAATGGCTAATAATGCCTAGTGATATGTTTTTGTGTTAGTTTTACTAGAAAAATGATATTTTGTAAGGTTTGCAAAGACACAAGTTAGTTTTTTTATTCAACATAACACTGTAACTGTCATACTAAATATGAAAGGTTTATAATTATAACTACAAAACCATATATGAAATTTGTCTTAAAAAGCCTTTAATATTGAATTTATGTAAGTTTTACCAGAATCAGGTATTTTGGAAAGAATCACAATTACAAATATTAGATTTTACTGGCCTCATATTGGTCAAACTCAAAATGACAGTTTTTGAAACATAACTCCAAAAATACACATGCAAAATGTCTAATAATGCCTGAAGAAATGCATCTTCAAGAGTTTTCCTGAAAAAAAAAACATTTGGTAAGGTTTGCAAAAACAAAATTTGATTTGTTACTCAATTTGACAGTAATGTACTTAGAATCCTGAGATAATGCAAAAAAAGCAATAAAAATGTATTCCAACATAATTCCTAATCCAAACGTGCAAAATGTCTAAAAATGCCTGTGATATTGAATACATGTGAGTTTTACTAGATACAGTTGTTTTTCTATGGTTTGCAAATACTACAATGAGGTTTTACTCAATATGACTGTACACTGTAACACTCAATATGATAGTTATTTAAACATAACTCCTACACTACACATGAAAAATGGCTAATAATGCCTGAAATAATGCATCTTTGGGAGTTTTACTCGAAACATATGCTTTTTTAAATCTTGCAAATGCAAAAAGTATTTTTTTACTCAATATGACTATAATAGTCTTAAAATCATGAGATAATGCGAAATAAGCAATAAAAATGTATTCAAACATAACTTCTAAACAACACATGCAAAATGACTAATAATGCCCAGAGATGTTTTTTGTTAGTTTTACTAGAAAAATTATCTTTTGTAAGGTTTGCAAAGACACAAGTTAGTTTTTTTTAATTCATAATACACTGTAACTGTCATACTAAATATGAAAGGTTTATAATCATAACTCCAAAACCAAATATGAAATTTGTCTTAAAAAGCCTTTAATATTGAATTTATGTAAGTTTTAGCCCAAATCAGGTATTTTGGAAAGAATCACAAATACAAATATTAGATTTTACTTACCTCATATTGGTCACACTCAAAATGACATTTTTTGAAACATAACTCCAAAAATAAACATGCAAAATGTCTAATAATGCCTGAAGAAATGCATCTTCAAGAGTTTTCCTGAAAGAAAAAACATTTGGTAAGGTTTGCAAAAACAACATTTGATTTGTTACTCAATTTGACAGTAATGTACTTAGAATCCTGAGATAATGCGAAAAAAGCAATAACAATGTATTCCAACATAATTCCTAATCCAAACGTGCAAAATGTCTAAAAATGCCTTTGATATATAATACATGTGAGTTTTACTAGATACACTTGTTTTTAAATGGTTTGCAAATACAAAAATGAGGTTTTACTCAATATGAATGTATACTGTAACACTCAATATGACAGTTATTTAAACATAACTCCTACACCACACATGAAAAATGGCTAATAATGCCTGAAATAATGCATCTTTGGGAGTTTTACTCGAAACATATGCTTTTTTAAATCTTGCAAATGCAAAAAGTAGTTTTTTACTCAATATGACTATAATAGTCTTAGAATCCTGAGATAATGCAAAAAAAGCAATAAAAATGTATTCAAACATAACTTCTAAACAACACATGCAAAATGGCTAATAATGCCCAGAGATATGTTTTTTTGTTAGTTTTACTAGAAAAATGATCTTTTGTAAGGTTTGCAAAGACACAAGTTAGTTTTTTTTTATTCAATATAACAGTGTAACTGTCATACTAAATATGAAAGGTTTATAATCATAACTCCAAAACCAAATATGAAATTTGTCTTAAAAAGCCTTTAATATTGAATTTATGTAAGTCTTAGCAGAATCAGGTATTTTGGAAAGGTTCACAAATACAAATATTAGATTTTACTGGCCTCATATTGGTCACACTCAAAATGACATTTTTTGAAACATAACTCTCAATATACACATGCAAATAGTCTAATAATGCCTGAAGAAATGGATCTTCGAGAGTTTTCCAGAAAAAAAAACATTTAGTAAGGTTTGCAAAAACAAAATTTGATTTGTTACTCAATTTGACAGTAATGTACTTAGAATCCTGAGATAATGCGAAAAAAGCAATAAAAATGTATTCCAACATAATTCTAAATCTAAACGTGCAAAATGTCTAAAAATGCCTGTGATATTGAATACATGTGAGTTTTACTAGATACAGATGTTTATCTATGGTTTGCAAATACAAAAATTAGGTTTTACTCAATATGACTGTATACTGTAACACTCAATATGACAGTTATTTAAACATAACTCCTACACCACACATGATAATTAGCTAATAATGCCTGAAATAATGCATCTTTGGGAGTTTTACTCGAAACCTTTTTTTTTTAAATCTTGCAAATGCAAAAAGTAGTTTTTTACTCAATATGACTATAATAGTCTTAGAATCCTGAGATAATGCAAAAAAAGCAATAAAATAGTATTCAAACATAACTTCTAAACAACACATGCAAAATGGCTAATAATGCCTAGAGATATGTTTTTTTGTTAGTTGTACTAGAAAAATGATCTTTTGTAAGGTTTGCAAAGACACAAGTTAGTTTTTTTATTCAATATAACAGTGTAACTTTCATAGTAAATATGAAAGGTTTATAATCATAACTCCAAAACCAAATATGAAATTTGTCTTACAAAGCCTTTAATATTGAATTTATGTAAGTTTTAGCAGAATCAGGTATTTTGGAAAGAATCACAAACACAAATATTAGATTTTACCGGCCTCATATTGGTCACACTCAAAATGACAGTTTTTGAAACATAACTCCAAAAATACACATGCAAAATGGCTAATAATGCCTGAAGAAATGCATCTTCAAGAGTTTTCCTGAAAAAAAAAAACATTTGGTAAGGTTTGCAAAAACAAAATTTGATTTGTTACTCAATTTGACAATAATGTACTTAGAATCCTGAGATAATGCGAAAAAAGCAATAAAAATGTATTCCAACATAATTCCTAATCCAAACGTGCAAAATGTCTAAAAATGCCTGTGATATTGAATACATGTGAGTTTTACTAGATACACTTGTTTTTCAATGGTTTGCAAATACAAAAATGAGGTTTTACTCAATATGACTGTATACTGTAACACATAATTTGACAGTTATTTAAACATAACTCCTACAATAAAAAAGGAAAAAAGGGCTAATAATGCCTGAAATAATGCATCTTTGGGAGTTTTACTCGAAACATATGCTTTTTTAAATCTTGCAAATGCAAAAAGTAGTTTTTTACTCAATTTGACTATAATAGTCTTAGAATCCTGAGATAATGCGAAAAAAGCAATAAAAATGTATTCAAACATAACTTCTAAACAACACATGCAAAATGGCTAATAATGCCCAGAGATATGTTTTTTTGTTAGTTGTACTAGAAAAATGATCTTTTGTAAGGTTTGCAAAGACACAAATTAGTTTTTTTATTCAATATAACAGTGTAACTGTCATACTAAATATGAAAGGTTTATAATCATAACTCCAAAACCGAATATGAAATTTGTCCTAAAAAGCCTTTAATATTGAATTTATGTAAGTTTTACCAAAATCAGGTATTTTGGAAAAAATCACAAATACAAATATTAGATTTTACTGGCCTCATATTGGTCACACTCAAAATGACAGTTTTTGAAACATAACTCCAAAAATACACATGCAAAATGTCTAATAATGCCTGAAGAAATGCATTTTCGAGAGTTTTCCTGAAAAAAAAAAAAACTTTTGGTAAGGTTTGCAAAAACAAAATTTGATTTGTTACTCAATTTGACAGTAATGTACTTAGAATCCTGAGATAATGCGAAAAAAGCAATCAAAATGTATTCCAACATAATTCCTAATCCAAACGTGCAAAATGTCTAAAAATGCCTGTGATATTGAATACATGTGAGTTTTACTAGATACAGTTGTTTTTCAATGGTTTGCAAATACAAAAATGAGGTTTTACTCAATATGACTGTATAGTATAACACTCAATATGACAGTTATTTAAACATAACTCCCACACCACACATGAAAAATGGCTAATAATGCCTGAAATAATGCATCTTTGGGAGTTTTACTCGAAACATATGCTTTTTTAAATCTTGCAAATGCAAAAAGTAGTTTTTTACTCAATTTGACTATAATAGTCTTAGAATCCTGAGATAATGCGGAAAAAGCAATAAAAATGTATTCAAACATAACTTCTAAACAACACATGCAAAATGGCTAATAATGCCTACAGATATGTTTTTTTGTTAGTTGTACTAGAAAAATGATCTTTTGTAAGGTTTACAAAGACACAAGTTAGTTTTTTTATTCAATATAACAGTGTGACTGTCATACTAAATATGAAAGGTTTATAATCATAACTCCAAAACCAAATATGAAATTTGTCTTTAAAAGCCTTTAATATTGAATTTATGTAAGTTTTAGCAGAATCAGGTATTTTGGAAAGAATCACAAATACAAATATTAGATTTTACTGGCCTCATATTGGTCACACTCAAAATGACAGTTTTTGAAACATAACTCCAAAAATACACATGCAAAATGTCTAATAATGCCCGAAGAAATGCATCTTCGAGAGTTTTCCTGAAAAAAAAACATTTGGTAAGGTTTGCAAAAACAAAATTTGATTTGTTTTTCAATTTGACAGTAATGTACTTAGAATCCTGAAATAAGGCGAAAAAAGCAATAAAAATGTATTCCAACATAATTCTAAATCTAAACGTGCAAAATGTCTAACAATGCCTGTGATATTGAATACATGTGAGTTTTACTAGATACAGATGTTTATCTATGGTTTGCAAATACAAAAATGAGGTTTTACTCAATATGACTGTATACTGTAACACTCAATATGACAGTTATTTAAACATAACTCCTACACCACACATGATAAATAGCTAATAATGCCTGAAATAATGCATCTTTGGGAGTTTTACTCGAAACATATGCTTTTTTAAATCTTGCAAATGCAAAAAGTAGTTTTTTTACTCAATATGACTATGATAGTCTTAGAATCCTGAGATAATGCGAAAAAAGCAATAAAAATGTATTGAAACATAACTTCTAAACAACACATGCAAAATGGCTAATAATGCCCAGAGATATGTTTTTTTGTTAGTTGTACTAGAAAAATGATCTTTTGTAAGGTTTGCAAAGACACAAATTAGTTTTTTTATTCAATATAACAGTGTAACTGTCATACTAAATATGAAAGGTTTATAATCATAACTCCAACACCAAATATGAAATTTGTCTTAAAAAGCCTTTAATATTGAATTTATGTAAGTTTTACCAAAATCAGGTATTTTGGAAAGAATCACAAATACAAATATTAGATTTTACTGGCCTCATGTTAGTCACACTCAAAATGAGAGTTTTTGAAACATAACTCCAAAAATACACATGCAAAATGTCTAATAATGCCTGAAGAAATGCATCTTCGAGAGTTTTCCTGAAAAAAAAACATTTGGTAAGGTTTGCAAAAACAAAATTTGATTTGTTACTCAATTTGACAGTAATGTACTTAGAATCCTGAGATAATGCGAAAAAACAAAATAAAAATGTATTCCAACATAATTCCTAATCCAAACGTGCAAAATGTCTAAAAATGCCTGTGATATTGAATACATGTGAGTTTTATTAGATACAGTTGTTTTTCAATGGTTTGCAAATACAAAAATGAGGTTTTACTCAATATGACTGTATACTGTAACACTCAATATGACAGCTATTTAAACATAACTCCTAAACCACACATGAAAAATGGCTAATAATGCCTGAAATAATGCATCTTTGGGAGTTTTAATCGAAACATATGCTTTTTTAAATCTTGCAAATGCAAAAAGTAGTTTTTTACTCAATACGACTATAATAGTCTTACAATCCTGAGATAATGCAAAAAAAGCAATAAAAATGTATTCAAACATAACTTCTAAACAACACATGCAAAATGGCTAATAATGCCCAGAGATTGGTTTTTTTGTTAGTTGTACTAGAAAAATTATCTTTTGTAAGGTTTGCAAAGACACAAATTAGTTTTTTTATTCAATATAACAGTGCAACTGTCATACTAAATATGAAAGGTTTATAATCATAACTCCAAAACCAAATATGAAATTTGTCTTAAAAAGCCTTTAATATTGAATTAATGTAAGTTTTACCAGATTCAGGTATTTTGGAAAGAATCACAAATACAAATATTAGATTTTACTGGCCTCATATTGGTCACACTCAAAATGACATTTTTTGAAACATAACTCCAAAAATACACATGCAAATAGTCTAATAATGCCTGAAGAAATGCATCTTCGAGAGTTTTCCAGAAAAATAAAACATTTGGTAAGGTTTGCAAAAACGAAATTTGATTTGTTACTCAATTTGACAGTAATGTACTTAGAATCCTGAGATAACGCGAAAAAAGCAATAAAAATGTATTATTAGCCATTTTGCATGTGTTGTTTAGAAGTTATGTTTGAATACATTTTTATTGCTTTTTTCGCATTATCTCAGGATTCTAAGACTATTATAGTCATATTGAGTAAAAAACTACTTTTTGCATTTGCAAGATTTAAAAAGGCATATGTTTCGAGTAAAACTCCCAAAGATGCATTATTTCAGGCATTATTAGCCATTTTTCATGTGTGGTGTAGGAGTTATGTTTAAATAACTGTCATATTGAGTGTTACAGTGTACAGTCATATTGAGTAAAACCTCATTTTTGTATTTGCAAACCATTGAAAAACAACTGTATCTAGTAAAACTCACATGTATTCAATATCACAGGCATTTTTAGACATTTTGCACGTTTGGATTAGGAATTATGTTGGAATACATTTTTATTGCTTTTTTCGCATTATCTCAGGATTCTAAGTACATTACTGTCAAATTGAGTAACAAATCACATTTTGTTTTTGCAAACCTTACCAAATGTTTTTTTTTTCAGGATAATTCTTGAAGATGCATTTCTTCAGGCATTATTAGACATTTTGCATGTGTATTTTTGGAATTATGTTTCAAAAACTGTCATTTTGAGTGTGACCAATATGAGGCCAGTAAAATCTAATATTTGTATTTGTCAACCTTTCGAAAATGCCTGATTCTGGTAAAACTTACATAAATTAAATATTAAAGGCTTTTTAAGACACATTTCTTATTTGGTTTTGTAGTTATAATTATAAACCTTTCATATTTAGTATGACAGTTACAGTGTTATGTTGAATAAAAAAACTAACTTGTGTCTTTGCAAACCTTACAAAAGATCATTTTTCTAGTAAAACTAACAAAAAAACATATCTCTAGGCATTATTAGCCATTTTGCATGTGTTGTTTAGAAGTTATGTTTGAATACATTTTTATTGCTTTTTTCGCATTATCTCAGGATTGTAAGACTATTATAGTCGTATTGAGTAAAAAACTACTTTTTGCATTTGCAAGATTTAAAAAAGCATTTGTTTCGAGTAAAAATCCCAAAGTTGCATTATTTCAGGCATTATTAGCCATTTTTCATGTGTGGTGTGGGAGTTATTTTTAAATAACTGTCATATTGAGTGTTACAGTATACAGTCATATTGAGTAAAACCTCATGTTTGTATTTGCAAACCATAGAAAAACAACTGTATCTAGTAAAACTCACATGTATTCAATATCACAGGCATTTTTAGACATTTTGCACGTTTGGATTAGGAATTATGTTGGAATACATTTGTATTGCTTTTTTCGCATTATCTCAGGATTCTAAGTACATTACTGTCAAATTGAGTAACCAATCAAATTTTGTTTTTGCAAACCTTACCAAATGGTTTTTTTTTTCAGGAAAACTCTCGAAGTTTCATTTCTTAAGGCATTATTAGACATTTTGCATGTGTATTTTTGGAGTTATGTTTCAAAAACTGTCATTTTGAGTGTGACCGATATGAGGCCAGTAAAATCTAATATTTGTATTTGTCAACCTTTCCAAAATACCTGATTCTGCTAAAACTTACATAAATTCAATATTAAAGGCTTTTTAAGACAAATTTCATATTTGGTTTTGGAGTTATGATTATAAACCTTTAATATTTAGTATGACAGTTACACTGTTATATTGAATAAAAAAAACTAACTTGTGTCTTTGCAAACCTTACAAACGATCATTTTTCTACTACAACTAACAAAAAAACATATATGTAGGCATTATTAGCCATTTTGCATCTGTTGTTTAGAAGTTATGTTTGAATACATTTTTATTGCTTTTTTTGCATTATCTCAGGATTGTAAGACTATTATAGTCGTATTGAGTAAAACACTACTTTTAGCATTTGCAAGATTTAAAAAAGCATGTGTTTCGAGTAAAACTCCCAAAGATGCATTATTTCAGGAATTATTAGCCATTTTTCATGTGTGGTGTAGGAGTTATGTTTAAATAACTGTCATATTGAGTGTTACAGTATACAGTCATATTGAGTAAAACCTCATTTTTGTATTTGCAAACCATTGAAAAACAACTGTATCTAGTAAAACTCACATGTATTCAATATCACAGGCATTTTTAGACATTTTGCACGTTTGGATTAGCAATTATGTTGGAATACATTTTTATTGCTTTTTTCGCATTATCTCAGGATTCTAAGTACATTACTGTCAAATTGAGTAACAAATCAAATTTTATTTCTGCAAACCTTACCAAATGTTTTTTTTCCGGAAAACTCTCGAAGATGCATTTCTTCAGGCACTATTAGACATTTTGCATGTGTATTTTTGGAGTTATGGTTCAAAAACTGTCATTTTGAGTGTGACCAATATGAGGCCAGTAAAATCTAATATTTGTATTTGTGATTCTTTTCAAAATACCTGATTCTGCTAAAACTTACATAAATTCAATATTAAAGGCTTTTTAAGACAAATTTCATATTTGGTTTTGGAGTTATGATTTTAAACCTTTCATATTTAGTATGCCAGTTACAGTGTTATATTGAATAAAACAACTAACTTGTGTCTTTCCAAACTTACAAAAGATCATTTTTCTAGTACAACTAACAAAAAAACATATCTCTAGGCATTATTAGCCATTTTGCATGTGTTTTTTAGAAGTTATGTTTGAATACATTTTTATTGCTTTTTTCGCATTATCTCAGGATTCTAAGACTATTATAGTCATATTGAGTAAAAACCTACTTTTTGCATTTGCAAGATTTAAAAAACCATATGTTTCTAGTAAAACTCCCAAAGATGCATTATTTCAGGCATTATTAGCCATTTTTCATGTGTGGTGTAGGAGTTATGTTTAAATAACTGTCATATTGAGTGTTACAGTATACAGTCATATTGAGTAAAACCTCATTTTTGTATTTGTAAACCATTGAAAAACAACTGTATCTAGTAAAACTCACATGTATTCAATATCACAGGCATTTTTAGACATTTTGCACGTTTGGATTAGGAATTATGTTGGAATACATTTTGATTGCTTTTTTCGCATTATCTCAGGATTCTAAGTACATTACTGTCAAATTGAGTAACAAATGAAATTTTGTTTTTGCAAACCTTACC
Source organism: Nerophis ophidion (assembly GCF_033978795.1). Classification (NCBI taxonomy): domain Eukaryota; kingdom Metazoa; phylum Chordata; class Actinopteri; order Syngnathiformes; family Syngnathidae; genus Nerophis; species Nerophis ophidion. The sequence goes on from NC_084613.1 coordinate 37,132,465, forward strand.
AAATGTTTTTTTTTCAGGAAAACTCTCGAAGATGCATTTCTTCAGGCATTATTAGACATTTTGCATGTTTATTTTTGAAGTTATGTTTCAAAAACTCTCATTTTGAGTGTGACCAACATGAGGCCAGTAAAATATTACAGGTTTTTTAGACAGATTCAACGTTTGGTTTTGGAGTTATGATTATAAACCTTTTCATATTTAGTATGACAGTTAAACTGTTATATTGAATAAAAAAAACTAACTTGTGTCTTTGCAAACCTTACAAAAGATCATTTTTCTAGTACAACTAATAAAAATACATATCTCTAGGCATTATTAGCTATTTTGCATGTGTTGTTTAGAAGTTATGTTTGAATACATTTTTATAGCTTTTTTCGCATTATTTCAGGATTCTAAGAACATTATAGTCATATTGAGTAAAAAACAACTTTTTGCATTTGCAAGATTTAAAAAAGCATATGTTTCGAGTAAAGCTCCCAAAGATGCATTATTTCAGGCATTATTGTCCATTTTTCATGTGTGGTGTAGGAGTTATGTTTAAATAACTGTCATATTGAGTGTTAAAGTATACAGTCATATTGAGTAAAACCTAATCTCTGTATTTGCAAACCATAAAAAAACAACTGTATCTAGTAAAACTTACATGTATTCAATATCACATGCATTTTTAGACAATTTGCACGTTTGGATTAGGAATTATGTTGGAAAACATTTGTATTGCTTTTTTCCCATTATCTCAGGATTCTAAGTACATTACTGTCAAATTGAGTAAAAACTTACTTTTTGTTTTTGCAAACCTGATCAAATGTTTTTTTTTCCAAGTAAAACTCTCAAAGATACATTTTTTCAAAGCATTATTAGACTTTTTGCATTTCTACTTTTGGAGTTATGTTTCAGAAACTGTCCTTTTGAATAGACCAATATTGGGCCAGAAAAAAATAATTTTTCCATTTGTGAACCTTTCCAAAATACCTGATTCTGCTAAAACACACATAAATTCAATATAACAGGCTTTTTTAGACAGATTTCACGTTTGGTTTTGGAGATATGATTATAAACCTTTCATATTTAGTATGACAGTTACACTGTTATATTGAATAAAAAAAACCTAACTTGTGTCTTTGCAAACCTTACAAAAGATCATTTTTCTAGTACAACTAACAAAAATACATATCTCTAGGCATTATTAGCCATTTTGCATGTGTGGTTTGGAAGTTATGTTTGAATACATTTTTATTGCTTTTTTCGCATTATCTCAGGATTCTAAGAACATTATAGTCATATTGAGTAAAAAACTACTTTTTGCATTTGCAAGATTTAAAAAAGTATATGTTTCGAGTAAAACTCCCAAAGATGCATTATTTCAGGCATTATTGTCCATTTTTCATGTGTGGTGTAGGAGTTATGTTTAAATAACTGTCATATTGTGTGTTACAGTATACAGTCAAATTGAGTAAAACCTAATTTCTGTATTTGTAAACCATAAAAAAAACAACTGTATCTAGTAAAACTTACATAAATTCAATACCACATGCATTTTTAGAGAATTTGCACGTTTGGATTAGGAATTATGTTGGAATACATTTGTATTGCTTTTTTCGCATTATCTCAGGATTCTAAGTACATTACTGTCAAATTGAGTAAAAACTTACTTTTTGTTTTTTGCAAAACTTACCAAATGTTTTTTTTCCAAGTAAAACTCCCAAAGATACATTTTTTCAAAGCATTATTAGACTTTTTGCATTACTGCTTTTGGAGTTATGTTTCAGAAACTGTCATTTTGAATTTGACCAATATTGGGCCAGAAAAAAAAAATGTTTCCATTTGTGAACCTTTCCAAAATACCTGATTCTGCTAAAACACACATAAATTCAATATTACAGTTTTTTTAGACTGATTCAACGTTTGGTTTTGGAGTTATGATTATAAAACTTTCATATTTAGTATGACAGTTACACTGTTATATTGAATAAAAAAACCTAACTTTTGTCTTTGCAAACCTTACAAAAGATCATTTTTCTAGTACAACTAACAAAAATACATATCTCTAGGCATTATTAGCCTTTTTGCATGTGTTGTTTAGAAGTTATGTTTGAATACATTTTTATTGCTTTTTGGGCATTATCTCAGGATTCTTAGAACATTATAGTCATATTGAGTAAAAAAACTACTTTTTGCATTTGCAAGATTTAAAAAAGCATATGTTTCGAATAAAACTCCCAAAGATGCATTATTTCAGGCATTATTGTCCATTTTTCATTAGTGGTGTAGGAGTTATGTTTAAATAACTGTCATATTGAGTGTTACAGTATACAGTCATATTGAGTAAAACCTAATTTCTGTATTTGCAAACCATAAAAAAACAACTGTATCCAGTAAAACTTACATGTATTCAATATCACATGCATTTTTAGACAATTTGCACGTTTGGATTAGGAATTATGTTGGAATACATTTGTATTGCTTTTTTCGCATTATCTCAGGATTCTAAGTACATTACTGTCAAATTTAGTAAAAAATTACTTTTTGTTTTTGCGAACCATACCAAATGTTTTTTTTTTCAGTAAAACTCTCAAAGATACATTTTTTCAAAGCATTATTAGACTTTTTGCATTTCTGCTTTTGGAGTTGTGTTTCAGAAACTGTCATTTTGAATTTGAACAATATTGGGCCAGAAAAAAATAATTTTTCCATTTGTGAACCTTTCCAAAATACCTGATTCTGCTAAAACACACATAAATTCAATATTACAGGCTTTTTTAGACAGATTTAACGTTTGGTTTTGGAGTTATAATTATAAACCTTTCATATTTAGTATGACAGTTACACTGTTATATTGAATAAAAAAAAACTAACTTGTGTCTTTGAAAACCTTACAAAAGATCATTTTTCTAGTACAACTAACAAAAATACATATCTCTAGGCATTATTAGTCATTTTGCATGTGTTGTTTGGAAGTTTTGTTTGAATACATTTGTATTGCTTTTTTCGCATTATCTCAGGATTCTAAGAACATTATAGTCATATTGAGTAAAAAACTACTTTTTGCATTTGCAAGATTTTAAAAAAGCATATGTTTCGAGTAAAACTCCCAAAGATGCATTATTTCAGGCATTATTGTCCATTGTTCATAAGTGGTGTAGGAGTTATGTTTAAATAACTGTCATATTGAGTGTTACAGTATACAGTCATATTGAGTAAAACCTCATTTCTGTATTTGCAAACCATAAAAAAACAACTGTATCTAGTAAAACTTACATGTATTCAATATCACATGCATTTTTTGACAATTTGCACGTTTGGATTAGGAATTATGTTGGAATACATTTGTATTGCTTTTTTCCCATTATCTCAGGATTCTAAGTACATTACTGTCAAATTTAGTAAAACATTACTTTTTGTTTTTGCAAACCTTACCAAATGTTTTTTTTTCAAGTAAAACTCTCAAAGATACATTTTCTCAAAGCATTATCAGACTTTTTGCATTTCTGCTTTTGGAGTTACGTTTCAGAAACTGTCATTTTGAATTTGAACAATATTGGGCCAGAAAAAAATATTTTTTCCATTTGTGAACCTTTCCAAAATACCTGATTCTTCTAAAAAGCACATAAATTCAATACTACAGGCTTTTTTAGACAGATTTCACGTTTGGTTTTGGAGTTATGATTATAAACCTTTCATATTTAGTATGACAGTTACACTGTTATATTGAATAAAAAAAAACTAACTTGTGTTTTTGCAAACCTTACAAAATATAATTTTTCTAGTACAACTAACACAAAAACATATATGTAGGCATTATTAGCCATTTTGCATGTGTTGTTTAGAAGTTATGTTTGAATACATTTTTATTGCTTTTTTTGCATTATCTCAGGATTGTAAGACTATTATAGTCGTATTGAGTAAAAAACTACTTTTTGCATTTGCAAGATTTAAAACAGCACATGTTTCGAGTAAAACTCCCAAAGATGCATTATTTCAGGCATTATTAGCCATTTTTCATGTGTGGTGTAGGAGTTATGTTTAAATAGCTGTCATATTGAGTGTTACAGTATACAGTCATATTGAGTAAAACCTCATTTTTGTATTTGCAAAATATTGAAAAACAACTGTATCTAGTAAAACTCACATGGATTCAATATCACAGGCATTTTTAGACAATTTGCACGTTTGGATTAGGAATTGTGTTGGAATACATTTTTATTGCTCTTTTTGCATTATCTCAGGATTTTAAGTACATTACTGTCAAATTGGGTAAAACATTTCTTTTTGTTTTTGCAAACCTTACAAACTGTTTTTTTTTCCAGTAAAACTCAAAAATATACATTTCTTCAGGCATTTTTTTGTAATTTTTTATGTGTATTTTTGGAGATATGGTTCAAAAACTGTCTTATTGAGTGTGACCAATGTGAGGCCAGTAAAACCAAATTTTTGTATTTGTGAACCTTTCCAAAATACCTAATTCAGGTAAAACTCACATAAAGTCAATATTACAGGCTTTTTTAGACAGATTTCATGTTTGGTTTTGCAGTTATGTTTATGAACCTTTCATATTTAGTATGACAGTAATACTGTTATATCGAATAAAAAAAACAAACTTGTATCTTTGAAAACACTGTAAAAATAAATTCAGTAAAAAAACGGTCATTTACTGGCAGCTACGGCTGCCAAACAAAAACCATAAAATTAAAGTAAAACATTGTAAACCAAATAATGATCAAAAACATTATATTTACAGAAATTTTCATGAACTGTTTTGGGGAGAAATATCGTAATTTTACAGATTTTTACAAAATTATTAAGATCAACCACATTTAATAAAGTGACGATGCAAACAGTTCTGCAGAAAAATACCTTTATTCTAAAGAGTTTTTCCAAATTATTAGGATCAATCACCTTTAGTGACGTGACAATGCTGGCGGTTCCACAGAAAAATACCATTGTTTAACAGATTTTTTCTGAATTGTTAGGATCAGGGGTGTCTCATTCACTTTACCGGTGGGCCACTGGATGCAGGAAGTTGATACAAAGTGGGTTAACCTTGCATGAATCGCTATCCCAACCTAGCAACGTACATACCAATCCTACCACTTCACCCCGAGAATTTCACTACCCTCATATAGGATTGACTCAAAGCTTGGCCGGGCGAATATGACAAGTAGTACCGCGGTGGGCTTTTTTGTACGCTCATTCACCAAATCATAAGCGTGCCAATTGAGGCATGTGATGTGCACGGTATTGTTGTGCATATGATAGTGACTGCAAGATATACTTGGTCAACAGCCACACAGGTCACACTGACGGTGGCTGCACAAACAACTTTAACACTGTTACAAATATGCACCACACTGTGAACCCACATCGAACAAGAATGATAAACACATTTCAGGAAAACATCCTCACTGTAATAAAACATAAACACAACATAACAAAAACCCACAAAACCATGCAGCGCTATCTCTTCCGGGCTACATCCCCGCTACCACCCAACACCGTGCCCCACCGTGCGTTGGTTGAGGTGGGCGGGTTTAGGTGGTGGGGGTGTGTATTGTAACACATGGAATTCTGGGTATTGTTTCTGTTGTGTTAATGTTGTGTTACGGTGAAGATGTTCTCCTGAAATGTGTTTGTCATTCTTGTTTGATGTGGCTCTACAGTGTGGCTCGTATTTGTAACATTGTTAAAGTCGTTTGTACGGCCACCGTCAGTGTGATCTGTAAGGCTGTTGACTGTTGATTAAGTATGTCTTGCAGTCATTCATGTATGTCATATTACAGGGAAAAAAATGTAATAGTTAGTTTGAGCATAAACCTTTTATAAGAGGCTACATATATTTTTCGCCTTGAATGTGAAAATACACATGAATATTAAAAAAATTTGATTTACCTTAAAATTACATATAAAACTTTTAGATTGTTAGTATGGACAAATACTTTTATATAACAAGCTACATATTTAATTAAAGTTAATTACTGTAATTTTACATGAAATTGAAAGTAATTTGAGAAAACAGAAAATAATATGTATAATTAATTTGGTATTTTTCTGTAAACAAATAGGAATAAACATAGTTCGTCATTACTGGTATATTATTCAAAATAACAGGCGGTTTGTTTATTTACGGATAATATCTTGAATTCTACAGTTTTATAACCTATCTAAAAAAATTGAAAAATTACAGTAGAAATTTAGAGTAAACTAACCATAAAAATTGGATTTTTTTTTTTTGCAGTGAACCCTACAAAAGATCATTTTTCTACTACAACTAACACAGATACACATCTCTAGGCATTATTAGCCGTTTTGCATGTGTTGTTTAAAAGTTGTGTCTGAAAACCTTTTTATTGCTTTTTTCGCATTATCTCAGGATTCCAAGAACATTATTGTTCTTGGAATCCTGAGATAATGCGTTAGTTTTTTTATTCAATATAACAGTGTAACTGTCATACTAAATATGAAAGGTTTATAATAATAACTCCAAAACCAAATATGAAATTTGTCTTACAAAGTCTTTAATATTGAATTTATGTAAGTTTTACCAAAATCAGGTATTTTGGAAAGAATCACAAATACAAATATTAGATTTTACTGGCCTCATGTTGGTCACACTCAAAATGAGAGTTTTTGAAACATAACTCCAAAAATACACATGCAAAATGTCTAATAATGCCTGAAGAAATGCATCTTCAAGAGTTTTCCTGAAAAAAAAAACATTTGGTCAGGTTTGCAAAAACAAAATTTGATTTGTTACTCAATTTGACAGTAATGTACTTAGAATCCTGAGATAATGCGAAAAAAGCAATAAAAATGTATTCCAACATAATTCCTAATCCAAACGTGCAAAATGTCTAAAAATGCCAGTGATATTGAATACATGTGAGTTTTACTAGATACAGTTGTTTTTCTATGGTTTGCAAATACTACAATGAGGTTTTACTCAATATGACTGTACACTGTAACACTCAATATGACAGTTATTTAAACATAACTCCTACACCACACATGAAAAATGGCTAATAATGCCTGAAATAATGCATCTTTGGGAGTTTTAATCGAAACATATGCTTTTTTAAATCTTGCAAATGCAAAAAGTAGTTTTTTACTCAATATGACTATAATAGTCTTAGAATCCTGAGATAATGCGAAAAAAGCAATAAAAATGTATTCAAACACAACTTCTAAACAACACATGCAAAATGGCTAATAATGCCTAGAGATATGTTTTTTTGTTAGTTGTACTAGAAAAATGATCTTTTGTAAGGTTTACAAAGACACAAGTTAGTTTTTTTATTCAATATAACAGTGTGACTGTCATACTAAATATGAAAGGTTTATAATCATAACTCCAAAACCAAATATGAAATTTGTCTTTAAAAGCCTTTAATATTGAATTTATGTAAGTTTTAGCAGAATCAGGTATTTTGGAAAGAATCACAAATACAAATATTAGATTTTACTGGCCTCATATTGGTCACACTCAAAATGACAGTTTTTGAAACATAACTCCAAAAATACACATGCAAAATGTCTAATAATGCCCGAAGAAATGCATCTTCGAGAGTTTTCCTGAAAAAAAAACATTTGGTAAGGTTTGCAAAAACAAAATTTGATTTGTTTTTCAATTTGACAGTAATGTACTTAGAATCCTGAAATAAGGCGAAAAAAGCAATAAAAATGTATTCCAACATAATTCTAAATCTAAACGTGCAAAATGTCTAACAATGCCTGTGATATTGAATACATGTGAGTTTTACTAGATACAGATGTTTATCTATGGTTTGCAAATACAAAAATGAGGTTTTACTCAATATGACTGTATACTGTAACACTCAATATGACAGTTATTTAAACATAACTCCTACACCACACATGATAAATAGCTAATAATGCCTGAAATAATGCATCTTTGGGAGTTTTACTCGAAACATATGCTTTTTTAAATCTTGCAAATGCAAAAAGTAGTTTTTTTACTCAATATGACTATGATAGTCTTAGAATCCTGAGATAATGCGAAAAAAGCAATAAAAATGTATTGAAACATAACTTCTAAACAACACATGCAAAATGGCTAATAATGCCCAGAGATATGTTTTTTTGTTAGTTGTACTAGAAAAATGATCTTTTGTAAGGTTTGCAAAGACACAAATTAGTTTTTTTATTCAATATAACAGTGTAACTGTCATACTAAATATGAAAGGTTTATAATCATAACTCCAACACCAAATATGAAATTTGTCTTAAAAAGCCTTTAATATTGAATTTATGTAAGTTTTACCAAAATCAGGTATTTTGGAAAGAATCACAAATACAAATATTAGATTTTACTGGCCTCATGTTAGTCACACTCAAAATGAGAGTTTTTGAAACATAACTCCAAAAATACACATGCAAAATGTCTAATAATGCCTGAAGAAATGCATCTTCGAGAGTTTTCCTGAAAAAAAAACATTTGGTAAGGTTTGCAAAAACAAAATTTGATTTGTTACTCAATTTGACAGTAATGTACTTAGAATCCTGAGATAATGCGAAAAAACAAAATAAAAATGTATTCCAACATAATTCCTAATCCAAACGTGCAAAATGTCTAAAAATGCCTGTGATATTGAATACATGTGAGTTTTATTAGATACAGTTGTTTTTCAATGGTTTGCAAATACAAAAATGAGGTTTTACTCAATATGACTGTATACTGTAACACTCAATATGACAGCTATTTAAACATAACTCCTAAACCACACATGAAAAATGGCTAATAATGCCTGAAATAATGCATCTTTGGGAGTTTTAATCGAAACATATGCTTTTTTAAATCTTGCAAATGCAAAAAGTAGTTTTTTACTCAATACGACTATAATAGTCTTACAATCCTGAGATAATGCAAAAAAAGCAATAAAAATGTATTCAAACATAACTTCTAAACAACACATGCAAAATGGCTAATAATGCCCAGAGATTGGTTTTTTTGTTAGTTGTACTAGAAAAATTATCTTTTGTAAGGTTTGCAAAGACACAAATTAGTTTTTTTATTCAATATAACAGTGCAACTGTCATACTAAATATGAAAGGTTTATAATCATAACTCCAAAACCAAATATGAAATTTGTCTTAAAAAGCCTTTAATATTGAATTAATGTAAGTTTTACCAGATTCAGGTATTTTGGAAAGAATCACAAATACAAATATTAGATTTTACTGGCCTCATATTGGTCACACTCAAAATGACATTTTTTGAAACATAACTCCAAAAATACACATGCAAATAGTCTAATAATGCCTGAAGAAATGCATCTTCGAGAGTTTTCCAGAAAAATAAAACATTTGGTAAGGTTTGCAAAAACGAAATTTGATTTGTTACTCAATTTGACAGTAATGTACTTAGAATCCTGAGATAACGCGAAAAAAGCAATAAAAATGTATTATTAGCCATTTTGCATGTGTTGTTTAGAAGTTATGTTTGAATACATTTTTATTGCTTTTTTCGCATTATCTCAGGATTCTAAGACTATTATAGTCATATTGAGTAAAAAACTACTTTTTGCATTTGCAAGATTTAAAAAGGCATATGTTTCGAGTAAAACTCCCAAAGATGCATTATTTCAGGCATTATTAGCCATTTTTCATGTGTGGTGTAGGAGTTATGTTTAAATAACTGTCATATTGAGTGTTACAGTGTACAGTCATATTGAGTAAAACCTCATTTTTGTATTTGCAAACCATTGAAAAACAACTGTATCTAGTAAAACTCACATGTATTCAATATCACAGGCATTTTTAGACATTTTGCACGTTTGGATTAGGAATTATGTTGGAATACATTTTTATTGCTTTTTTCGCATTATCTCAGGATTCTAAGTACATTACTGTCAAATTGAGTAACAAATCACATTTTGTTTTTGCAAACCTTACCAAATGTTTTTTTTTTCAGGATAATTCTTGAAGATGCATTTCTTCAGGCATTATTAGACATTTTGCATGTGTATTTTTGGAATTATGTTTCAAAAACTGTCATTTTGAGTGTGACCAATATGAGGCCAGTAAAATCTAATATTTGTATTTGTCAACCTTTCGAAAATGCCTGATTCTGGTAAAACTTACATAAATTAAATATTAAAGGCTTTTTAAGACACATTTCTTATTTGGTTTTGTAGTTATAATTATAAACCTTTCATATTTAGTATGACAGTTACAGTGTTATGTTGAATAAAAAAACTAACTTGTGTCTTTGCAAACCTTACAAAAGATCATTTTTCTAGTAAAACTAACAAAAAAACATATCTCTAGGCATTATTAGCCATTTTGCATGTGTTGTTTAGAAGTTATGTTTGAATACATTTTTATTGCTTTTTTCGCATTATCTCAGGATTGTAAGACTATTATAGTCGTATTGAGTAAAAAACTACTTTTTGCATTTGCAAGATTTAAAAAAGCATTTGTTTCGAGTAAAAATCCCAAAGTTGCATTATTTCAGGCATTATTAGCCATTTTTCATGTGTGGTGTGGGAGTTATTTTTAAATAACTGTCATATTGAGTGTTACAGTATACAGTCATATTGAGTAAAACCTCATGTTTGTATTTGCAAACCATAGAAAAACAACTGTATCTAGTAAAACTCACATGTATTCAATATCACAGGCATTTTTAGACATTTTGCACGTTTGGATTAGGAATTATGTTGGAATACATTTGTATTGCTTTTTTCGCATTATCTCAGGATTCTAAGTACATTACTGTCAAATTGAGTAACCAATCAAATTTTGTTTTTGCAAACCTTACCAAATGGTTTTTTTTTTCAGGAAAACTCTCGAAGTTTCATTTCTTAAGGCATTATTAGACATTTTGCATGTGTATTTTTGGAGTTATGTTTCAAAAACTGTCATTTTGAGTGTGACCGATATGAGGCCAGTAAAATCTAATATTTGTATTTGTCAACCTTTCCAAAATACCTGATTCTGCTAAAACTTACATAAATTCAATATTAAAGGCTTTTTAAGACAAATTTCATATTTGGTTTTGGAGTTATGATTATAAACCTTTAATATTTAGTATGACAGTTACACTGTTATATTGAATAAAAAAAACTAACTTGTGTCTTTGCAAACCTTACAAACGATCATTTTTCTACTACAACTAACAAAAAAACATATATGTAGGCATTATTAGCCATTTTGCATCTGTTGTTTAGAAGTTATGTTTGAATACATTTTTATTGCTTTTTTTGCATTATCTCAGGATTGTAAGACTATTATAGTCGTATTGAGTAAAACACTACTTTTAGCATTTGCAAGATTTAAAAAAGCATGTGTTTCGAGTAAAACTCCCAAAGATGCATTATTTCAGGAATTATTAGCCATTTTTCATGTGTGGTGTAGGAGTTATGTTTAAATAACTGTCATATTGAGTGTTACAGTATACAGTCATATTGAGTAAAACCTCATTTTTGTATTTGCAAACCATTGAAAAACAACTGTATCTAGTAAAACTCACATGTATTCAATATCACAGGCATTTTTAGACATTTTGCACGTTTGGATTAGCAATTATGTTGGAATACATTTTTATTGCTTTTTTCGCATTATCTCAGGATTCTAAGTACATTACTGTCAAATTGAGTAACAAATCAAATTTTATTTCTGCAAACCTTACCAAATGTTTTTTTTCCGGAAAACTCTCGAAGATGCATTTCTTCAGGCACTATTAGACATTTTGCATGTGTATTTTTGGAGTTATGGTTCAAAAACTGTCATTTTGAGTGTGACCAATATGAGGCCAGTAAAATCTAATATTTGTATTTGTGATTCTTTTCAAAATACCTGATTCTGCTAAAACTTACATAAATTCAATATTAAAGGCTTTTTAAGACAAATTTCATATTTGGTTTTGGAGTTATGATTTTAAACCTTTCATATTTAGTATGCCAGTTACAGTGTTATATTGAATAAAACAACTAACTTGTGTCTTTCCAAACTTACAAAAGATCATTTTTCTAGTACAACTAACAAAAAAACATATCTCTAGGCATTATTAGCCATTTTGCATGTGTTTTTTAGAAGTTATGTTTGAATACATTTTTATTGCTTTTTTCGCATTATCTCAGGATTCTAAGACTATTATAGTCATATTGAGTAAAAACCTACTTTTTGCATTTGCAAGATTTAAAAAACCATATGTTTCTAGTAAAACTCCCAAAGATGCATTATTTCAGGCATTATTAGCCATTTTTCATGTGTGGTGTAGGAGTTATGTTTAAATAACTGTCATATTGAGTGTTACAGTATACAGTCATATTGAGTAAAACCTCATTTTTGTATTTGTAAACCATTGAAAAACAACTGTATCTAGTAAAACTCACATGTATTCAATATCACAGGCATTTTTAGACATTTTGCACGTTTGGATTAGGAATTATGTTGGAATACATTTTGATTGCTTTTTTCGCATTATCTCAGGATTCTAAGTACATTACTGTCAAATTGAGTAACAAATGAAATTTTGTTTTTGCAAACCTTACCAAATGTTTTTTTTTCAGGAAAACTCTCGAAGATGCATTTCTTCAGGCATTATTAGACATTTTGCATGTTTATTTTTGAAGTTATGTTTCAAAAACTCTCATTTTGAGTGTGACCAACATGAGGCCAGTAAAATATTACAGGTTTTTTAGACAGATTCAACGTTTGGTTTTGGAGTTATGATTATAAACCTTTTCATATTTAGTATGACAGTTAAACTGTTATATTGAATAAAAAAAACTAACTTGTGTCTTTGCAAACCTTACAAAAGATCATTTTTCTAGTACAACTAATAAAAATACATATCTCTAGGCATTATTAGCTATTTTGCATGTGTTGTTTAGAAGTTATGTTTGAATACATTTTTATAGCTTTTTTCGCATTATTTCAGGATTCTAAGAACATTATAGTCATATTGAGTAAAAAACAACTTTTTGCATTTGCAAGATTTAAAAAAGCATATGTTTCGAGTAAAGCTCCCAAAGATGCATTATTTCAGGCATTATTGTCCATTTTTCATGTGTGGTGTAGGAGTTATGTTTAAATAACTGTCATATTGAGTGTTAAAGTATACAGTCATATTGAGTAAAACCTAATCTCTGTATTTGCAAACCATAAAAAAACAACTGTATCTAGTAAAACTTACATGTATTCAATATCACATGCATTTTTAGACAATTTGCACGTTTGGATTAGGAATTATGTTGGAAAACATTTGTATTGCTTTTTTCCCATTATCTCAGGATTCTAAGTACATTACTGTCAAATTGAGTAAAAACTTACTTTTTGTTTTTGCAAACCTGATCAAATGTTTTTTTTTCCAAGTAAAACTCTCAAAGATACATTTTTTCAAAGCATTATTAGACTTTTTGCATTTCTACTTTTGGAGTTATGTTTCAGAAACTGTCCTTTTGAATAGACCAATATTGGGCCAGAAAAAAATAATTTTTCCATTTGTGAACCTTTCCAAAATACCTGATTCTGCTAAAACACACATAAATTCAATATAACAGGCTTTTTTAGACAGATTTCACGTTTGGTTTTGGAGATATGATTATAAACCTTTCATATTTAGTATGACAGTTACACTGTTATATTGAATAAAAAAAACCTAACTTGTGTCTTTGCAAACCTTACAAAAGATCATTTTTCTAGTACAACTAACAAAAATACATATCTCTAGGCATTATTAGCCATTTTGCATGTGTGGTTTGGAAGTTATGTTTGAATACATTTTTATTGCTTTTTTCGCATTATCTCAGGATTCTAAGAACATTATAGTCATATTGAGTAAAAAACTACTTTTTGCATTTGCAAGATTTAAAAAAGTATATGTTTCGAGTAAAACTCCCAAAGATGCATTATTTCAGGCATTATTGTCCATTTTTCATGTGTGGTGTAGGAGTTATGTTTAAATAACTGTCATATTGTGTGTTACAGTATACAGTCAAATTGAGTAAAACCTAATTTCTGTATTTGTAAACCATAAAAAAACAACTGTATCTAGTAAAACTTACATAAATTCAATACCACATGCATTTTTAGAGAATTTGCACGTTTGGATTAGGAATTATGTTGGAATACATTTGTATTGCTTTTTTCGCATTATCTCAGGATTCTAAGTACATTACTGTCAAATTGAGTAAAAACTTACTTTTTGTTTTTTGCAAAACTTACCAAATGTTTTTTTTCCAAGTAAAACTCCCAAAGATACATTTTTTCAAAGCATTATTAGACTTTTTGCATTACTGCTTTTGGAGTTATGTTTCAGAAACTGTCATTTTGAATTTGACCAATATTGGGCCAGAAAAAAAAAATGTTTCCATTTGTGAACCTTTCCAAAATACCTGATTCTGCTAAAACACACATAAATTCAATATTACAGTTTTTTTAGACTGATTCAACGTTTGGTTTTGGAGTTATGATTATAAAACTTTCATATTTAGTATGACAGTTACACTGTTATATTGAATAAAAAAACCTAACTTTTGTCTTTGCAAACCTTACAAAAGATCATTTTTCTAGTACAACTAACAAAAATACATATCTCTAGGCATTATTAGCCATTTTGCATGTGTTGTTTAGAAGTTATGTTTGAATACATTTTTATTGCTTTTTGGGCATTATCTCAGGATTCTTAGAACATTATAGTCATATTGAGTAAAAAAACTACTTTTTGCATTTGCAAGATTTAAAAAAGCATATGTTTCGAATAAAACTCCCAAAGATGCATTATTTCAGGCATTATTGTCCATTTTTCATTAGTGGTGTAGGAGTTATGTTTAAATAACTGTCATATTGAGTGTTACAGTATACAGTCATATTGAGTAAAACCTAATTTCTGTATTTGCAAACCATAAAAAAACAACTGTATCCAGTAAAACTTACATGTATTCAATATCACATGCATTTTTAGACAATTTGCACGTTTGGATTAGGAATTATGTTGGAATACATTTGTATTGCTTTTTTCGCATTATCTCAGGATTCTAAGTACATTACTGTCAAATTTAGTAAAAAATTACTTTTTGTTTTTGCGAACCATACCAAATGTTTTTTTTTTCAGTAAAACTCTCAAAGATACATTTTTTCAAAGCATTATTAGACTTTTTGCATTTCTGCTTTTGGAGTTGTGTTTCAGAAACTGTCATTTTGAATTTGAACAATATTGGGCCAGAAAAAAATAATTTTTCCATTTGTGAACCTTTCCAAAATACCTGATTCTGCTAAAACACACATAAATTCAATATTACAGGCTTTTTTAGACAGATTTAACGTTTGGTTTTGGAGTTATAATTATAAACCTTTCATATTTAGTATGACAGTTACACTGTTATATTGAATAAAAAAAAACTAACTTGTGTCTTTGAAAACCTTACAAAAGATCATTTTTCTAGTACAACTAACAAAAATACATATCTCTAGGCATTATTAGTCATTTTGCATGTGTTGTTTGGAAGTTTTGTTTGAATACATTTGTATTGCTTTTTTCGCATTATCTCAGGATTCTAAGAACATTATAGTCATATTGAGTAAAAAACTACTTTTTGCATTTGCAAGATTTTAAAAAAGCATATGTTTCGAGTAAAACTCCCAAAGATGCATTATTTCAGGCATTATTGTCCATTGTTCATAAGTGGTGTAGGAGTTATGTTTAAATAACTGTCATATTGAGTGTTACAGTATACAGTCATATTGAGTAAAACCTCATTTCTGTATTTGCAAACCATAAAAAAACAACTGTATCTAGTAAAACTTACATGTATTCAATATCACATGCATTTTTTGACAATTTGCACGTTTGGATTAGGAATTATGTTGGAATACATTTGTATTGCTTTTTTCCCATTATCTCAGGATTCTAAGTACATTACTGTCAAATTTAGTAAAACATTACTTTTTGTTTTTGCAAACCTTACCAAATGTTTTTTTTTCAAGTAAAACTCTCAAAGATACATTTTCTCAAAGCATTATCAGACTTTTTGCATTTCTGCTTTTGGAGTTACGTTTCAGAAACTGTCATTTTGAATTTGAACAATATTGGGCCAGAAAAAAATATTTTTTCCATTTGTGAACCTTTCCAAAATACCTGATTCTTCTAAAAAGCACATAAATTCAATACTACAGGCTTTTTTAGACAGATTTCACGTTTGGTTTTGGAGTTATGATTATAAACCTTTCATATTTAGTATGACAGTTACACTGTTATATTGAATAAAAAAAAACTAACTTGTGTTTTTGCAAACCTTACAAAATATAATTTTTCTAGTACAACTAACACAAAAACATATATGTAGGCATTATTAGCCATTTTGCATGTGTTGTTTAGAAGTTATGTTTGAATACATTTTTATTGCTTTTTTTGCATTATCTCAGGATTGTAAGACTATTATAGTCGTATTGAGTAAAAAACTACTTTTTGCATTTGCAAGATTTAAAACAGCACATGTTTCGAGTAAAACTCCCAAAGATGCATTATTTCAGGCATTATTAGCCATTTTTCATGTGTGGTGTAGGAGTTATGTTTAAATAGCTGTCATAATTGAGTGTTACAGTATACAGTCATATTGAGTAAAACCTCATTTTTGTATTTGCAAAATATTGAAAAACAACTGTATCTAGTAAAACTCACATGGATTCAATATCACAGGCATTTTTAGACAATTTGCACGTTTGGATATTAGGAATTGTGTTGGAATACATTTTTATTGCTCTTTTTGCATTATCTCAGGATTTTAAGTACATTACTGTCAAATTGGGTAAAACATTTCTTTTTGTTTTTGCAAACCTTACAAACTGTTTTTTTTTCCAGTAAAACTCAAAAATATACATTTCTTCAGGCATTTTTTTGTAATTTTTTATGTGTATTTTTGGAGATATGGTTCAAAAACTGTCTTATTGAGTGTGACCAATGTGAGGCCAGTAAAACCAAATTTTTGTATTTGTGAACCTTTCCAAAATACCTAATTCAGGTAAAACTCACATAAAGTCAATATTACAGGCTTTTTTAGACAGATTTCATGTTTGGTTTTGCAGTTATGTTTATGAACCTTTCATATTTAGTATGACAGTAATACTGTTATATCGAATAAAAAAAACAAACTTGTATCTTTGAAAACACTGTAAAAATAAATTCAGTAAAAAAACGGTCATTTACTGGCAGCTACGGCTGCCAAACAAAAACCATAAAATTAAAGTAAAACATTGTAAACCAAATAATGATCAAAAACATTATATTTACAGAAATTTTCATGAACTGTTTTGGGGAGAAATATCGTAATTTTACAGATTTTTACAAAATTATTAAGATCAACCACATTTAATAAAGTGACGATGCAAACAGTTCTGCAGAAAAATACCTTTATTCTAAAGAGTTTTTCCAAATTATTAGGATCAATCACCTTTAGTGACGTGACAATGCTGGCGGTTCCACAGAAAAATACCATTGTTTAACAGATTTTTTCTGAATTGTTAGGATCAGGGGTGTCTCATTCACTTTACCGGTGGGCCACTGGATGCAGGAAGTTGATACAAAGTGGGTTAACCTTGCATGAATCGCTATCCCAACCTAGCAACGTACATACCAATCCTACCACTTCACCCCGAGAATTTCACTACCCTCATATAGGATTGACTCAAAGCTTGGCCGGGCGAATATGACAAGTAGTACCGCGGTGGGCTTTTTTGTACGCTCATTCACCAAATCATAAGCGTGCCAATTGAGGCATGTGATGTGCACGGTATTGTTGTGCATATGATAGTGACTGCAAGATATACTTGGTCAACAGCCACACAGGTCACACTGACGGTGGCTGCACAAACAACTTTAACACTGTTACAAATATGCACCACACTGTGAACCCACATCGAACAAGAATGATAAACACATTTCAGGAAAACATCCTCACTGTAATAAAACATAAACACAACATAACAAAAACCCACAAAACCATGCAGCGCTATCTCTTCCGGGCTACATCCCCGCTACCACCCAACACCGTGCCCCACCGTGCGTTGGTTGAGGTGGGCGGGTTTAGGTGGTGGGGGTGTGTATTGTAACACATGGAATTCTGGGTATTGTTTCTGTTGTGTTAATGTTGTGTTACGGTGAAGATGTTCTCCTGAAATGTGTTTGTCATTCTTGTTTGATGTGGCTCTACAGTGTGGCTCGTATTTGTAACATTGTTAAAGTCGTTTGTACGGCCACCGTCAGTGTGATCTGTAAGGCTGTTGACTGTTGATTAAGTATGTCTTGCAGTCATTCATGTATGTCATATTACAGGGAAAAAAATGTAATAGTTAGTTTGAGCATAAACCTTTTATAAGAGGCTACATATATTTTTCGCCTTGAATGTGAAAATACACATGAATATTAAAAAAATTTGATTTACCTTAAAATTACATATAAAACTTTTAGATTGTTAGTATGGACAAATACTTTTATATAACAAGCTACATATTTAATTAAAGTTAATTACTGTAATTTTACATGAAATTGAAAGTAATTTGAGAAAACAGAAAATAATATGTATAATTAATTTGGTATTTTTCTGTAAACAAATAGGAATAAACATAGTTCGTCATTACTGGTATATTATTCAAAATAACAGGCGGTTTGTTTATTTACGGATAATATCTTGAATTCTACAGTTTTATAACCTATCTAAAAAAATTGAAAAATTACAGTAGAAATTTAGAGTAAACTAACCATAAAAATTGGATTTTTTTTTTTGCAGTGAACCCTACAAAAGATCATTTTTCTACTACAACTAACACAGATACACATCTCTAGGCATTATTAGCCGTTTTGCATGTGTTGTTTAAAAGTTGTGTCTGAAAACCTTTTTATTGCTTTTTTCGCATTATCTCAGGATTCCAAGAACATTATTGTTCTTGGAATCCTGAGATAATGCGTTAGTTTTTTTATTCAATATAACAGTGTAACTGTCATACTAAATATGAAAGGTTTATAATAATAACTCCAAAACCAAATATGAAATTTGTCTTACAAAGTCTTTAATATTGAATTTATGTAAGTTTTACCAAAATCAGGTATTTTGGAAAGAATCACAAATACAAATATTAGATTTTACTGGCCTCATGTTGGTCACACTCAAAATGAGAGTTTTTGAAACATAACTCCAAAAATACACATGCAAAATGTCTAATAATGCCTGAAGAAATGCATCTTCAAGAGTTTTCCTGAAAAAAAAAACATTTGGTCAGGTTTGCAAAAACAAAATTTGATTTGTTACTCAATTTGACAGTAATGTACTTAGAATCCTGAGATAATGCGAAAAAAGCAATAAAAATGTATTCCAACATAATTCCTAATCCAAACGTGCAAAATGTCTAAAAATGCCAGTGATATTGAATACATGTGAGTTTTACTAGATACAGTTGTTTTTCTATGGTTTGCAAATACTACAATGAGGTTTTACTCAATATGACTGTACACTGTAACACTCAATATGACAGTTATTTAAACATAACTCCTACACCACACATGAAAAATGGCTAATAATGCCTGAAATAATGCATCTTTGGGAGTTTTAATCGAAACATATGCTTTTTTAAATCTTGCAAATGCAAAAAGTAGTTTTTTACTCAATATGACTATAATAGTCTTAGAATCCTGAGATAATGCGAAAAAAGCAATAAAAATGTATTCAAACACAACTTCTAAACAACACATGCAAAATGGCTAATAATGCCTAGAGATATGTTTTTTTGTTAGTTGTACTAGAAAAATTATCTTTTGTAAGGTTTGCAAAGACAAAAGTTAGTTTTTTTTATTCAATAAAACAGTGTAACTGTCATATGTGTGGTGTAGGAGTTATGTTTAAATAACTGTCATATTGAGTGTTACAGTATACAGTCATATTGAGTAAAACCTCATTTTTGTATTTGCAAACCATTTAAAAACAAGTGTATCTAGTGAAACTCACATGTATTATATATCAAAGGCATTTTCAGACATTTTGCACGTTTGGATTAGGAATTATGTTGGAATACATTTTTATTGCTTTTTTCCCATTATCTCAGGATTCTAAGTACATTACTGTCAAATTGAGTAACAAATCAAATTTTGTTTTTGCAAACCTTACCAAATGTTTTTTTTTTCAGGAAAAACTCTTGAAGATGCATTTCTTCAGGCATTATTAGACATTTTGCATGTGTATTTTTGGAGTTATGTTTCAAAAAATGTCATTTTGAGTGTGACCAATATGAGGTCAGTAAAATCTAATATTTGTATTTGTGATTCTTTCCAAAATACCTGATTTGGGTTAAAACTTACATAAATTCAATATTAAAGGCTTTTTGAGACAAATTTCATATATGGTTTTGTAGTTATAATTATAAACCTTTCATATTTAGTATGACAGTTACAGTGTTCTGTTGAATAAAAAAACTAACTTGTGTCTTTGCAAACCTTACAAAAGATCATTTTTCTAGTAAAATTAACACAAAAACATATCTCCAGGCATTATTAGCCATTTTGCATGTGTTGTTTAGAAGTTATGTTTGAATACATTTGTATTGCTTTTTTCGCATTATCTCAGGATTCTAAGACTATTATAGTCATATTGAGTGAAAAACTACTTTTTGCATTCGCAAATTTAAAAAAGCATATGTTTCTGGTAAAACTCTCAATGATGCATTATTTCAGGCATTATTAGCCATTTTTAATGTGTGGTGTAGGAGTTATGTTTAAATAACTGTCATATTGAGTGTTACAGTATACAGTCATATTGATTAAAACCTCATTTTTGTATTTGCAAACCATTGAAAAACAACTGTATCTAGTAAAACTCACATGTATTCAATATCACAGGCACTTTTAGACATTTTGCACGTTTGGATTAGGAATTATGTTGGAATACATTTTTATTGCTTTTTTCGCATTATCTCAGGATTCTAAGTACATTACTCTCAAATTGAGTAACAAATCAAAATTTGTTTTTGCAAACCTTCCCAAATGTTTTTTTTTTTTCAGGAAAACTCTCGAAGATGCATTTCTTCAGGCATTATTAGACATTTTGCATGTGTATTTTTGGAGTTATGTTTCAAAAACTGTCATTTTGAGTGTGACCAATATGAGGCCAGTAAAATCTAATATTTGTATTTGTGACTCTTTCCAAAATACCTGATTCTGGTAGAACTTACATAAATTCAATATTAAAGGCTTTTAAGACAAATTTCATATTTGGTTTTGGAGTTATGATTATAAACCTTTCATATTTAGTATGACAGTTACACTGTTATATTGAATAAAAAAACTAATTTGTGTCTTTGCAAACCTTACAAAAGATAATTTTTCTAGTACAACTAACAAAAAAACATATCTCTGGGCATTTTTAGCCATTTTGCATGTGTTGTTTAGAAGTTATGTTTGAATACATTTTTATTGCTTTTTTTTGCATTATCTCAGGATTGTAAGACTATTATAGTCGTATTGAGTAAAAAACTACTTTTTGCATTTGCAAGATTTAAAAAAGCATATGTTTCGAGTAAAACTCCCAAAGATGCATTATTTCAGGCATTATTAGCCATTTTTCATGTGTGGTGTAGGAGTTATGTTTAAATAACTGTCATATTGAGTGTTGCAGTGTACAGTCATATTGAGTAAAACCTCATTTTTGTATTTGCAAACCATAGAAAAACAACTGTATCTAGTAAAACTCACATGTATTCAATATCACAGGCATTTTTAGACATTTTGCACGTTTGGATTAGGATTTATGTTGGAATACATTTTTATTGCTTTTTTCGCATTATCTCAGGATTCTAAGTACATTACTGTCAAATTGAGTGACAAATCAAATTTTGTTTTTGCAAACCTTACCAAATGTTTTTTTTCTGGAAAACTCTCGAAGATGCATTTCTTCAGGCATTATTAGACATTTTGCATGTGTATTTTTGGAGTTATGTTTCAAAAACTGTCATTTTGAGTGTGACCAATATGAGGCCAGTAAAATCTAATATTTGTATTTTTCAACCTTTCCAAAATACCTGATTCTTGTAAAACTTACATAAATTCAATATTAAAGGCTTTTTAAGAAAAATTTCATATTTGGTTCTGGAGTTATGATTATAAACATTTTATATTTAGTATGACAGTTACACTGTTATATTGAATAAAACAACTAATTTGTGTCTTTGCAAACCTTACAAAAGATCATTTTTCTAGTAAAAACTAACAAAAAAACATATCTCTGGGCATTATTAGCCATTTTGCATGTGTTGTTTAGAAGTTATGTTTGAATACATTTGTATTGCTTTTTTCGCATTATCTCAGGATTCTAAGACTATTATAGTTATATTGAGTAAAAAACTACTTTTTGCATTTGCAAGATTTAAAAAAGCATATGTTTCGAGTAAAACTCCCAAAGATGCATTATTTCAGGCATTATTAGCCATTTTTCATGTGTAGTGTAGGAGTTATGTTTAAATAACTATCATATTGAGTGTTACAGTGTACAGTCATATTGAGTAAAACCTCATTGTAGTATTTGCAAACCATAGAAAAACAACTGTATCTAGTAAAACTCACATGTATTCAATATAACAGGCATTTTTAGACATTTTGCACGTTTGGATTAGGAATTATGTTGGAATACATTTTTATTGCTTTTTTCGCATTATCTCAGGATTCTAAGTACATTACTGTCAAATTGAGTAACAAATCAAATTTTGTTTTTGCAAACCTTCCCAAATGTTTTTTTTTTCAGGAAAACTCTTGAAGATGCATTTCTTCAGGCATTATTAGACATTTTGCATGTGTATTTTTGGAGTTATGTTTCAAAAACTGTCATTTTGAGTGTGACCAATATGAGGCCAGTAAAATCTAATATTTGTATTTGTGATTCTTTCCAAAATACCTGATTCTGGTAAAACTTACATAAATTCAATATTAAAGGCTTTTTAAGACAAATTTCATATATGGTTTTGTAGTTATAATTATAAACCTTTCATATTTAGTATGACAGTTACAGTGTTCTGTTGAATAAAAAAACTAACTTGTGTCTTTGCAAACCTTACAAAAGATCATTTTTCTAGTAAAATTAACACAAAAACATATCTCTAGGCATTATTAGCCATTTTGCATGTGTTGTTTAGAAGTTATGTTTGAATACATTTTTATTGCTTTTTTCGCATTATCTCAGGATTCTAAGACTATTATAGTCATATTGAGTGAAAAACTACCTTTTGCATTTGCAAATTTAAAAAAGCATATGTTTCTGTTAAAACTCTCAATGATGCATTATTTCAGGCATTATTAGCCATTTTTAATGTGTGGTGTAGGGAGTTATGTTTAAATAACTGTCATATTGAGTGTTACAGTATACAGTCATATTGATTAAAACCTCATTTTTGTATTTGCAAACCATTGAAAAACAACTGTATCTAGTAAAACTCACATGTATTCAATATCACAGGCACTTTTAGACATTTTGCACGTTTGGATTAGGAATTATGTTGGAATACATTTTTATTGCTTTTTTCGCATTATCTCAGGATTCTAAGTACATTACTCTCAAATTGAGTAACAAATCAAAATTTGTTTTTGCAAACCTTACCAAATGTTTTTTTTTTCAGGAAAACTCTCGAAGATGCATTTCTTCAGGCATTATTAGACATTTTGCATGTGTATTTTTGGAGTTATGTTTCAAAAACTGTCATTTTGAGTGTGACCAATATGAGGCCAGTAAAATCTAATATTTGTATTTGTGACTCTTTCCAAAATACCTGATTCTGGTAGAACTTACATAAATTCAATATTAAAGGCTTTTTAAGACAAATTTCATATTTGGTTTTGGAGTTATGATTATAAACCTTTCATATTTAGTATGACAGTTACACTGTTATATTGAATAAAAAAACTAATTTGTGTCTTTGCAAACCTTACAAAAGATAATTTTTCTAGTACAACTAACAAAAAAACATATCTCTGGGCATTATTAGCCATTTTGCATGTGTTGTTTAGAAGTTATGTTTGAATTCATTTTTATTGCTTTTTTTGCATTATCTCAGGATTGTAAGACTATTATAGTCGTATTGAGTAAAAAACTACTTTTTGCATTTGCAAGATTTAAAAAAGCATATGTTTCGAGTAAAACTCCCAAAGATGCATTATTTCAGGCATTATTAGCCATTTTTCATGTGTGGTGTAGGAGTTATGTTTAAATAACTGTCATATTGAGTGTTGCAGTGTACAGTCATATTGAGTAAAACCTCATTTTTGTATTTGCAAACCATAGAAAAACAACTGCATCTAGTAAAACTCACATGTATTCAATATCACAGGCATTTTTAGACATTTTGCACGTTTGGATTAGGATTTATGTTGGAATACATTTTTATTGCTTTTTTCGCATTATCTCAGGATTCTAAGTACATTACTGTCAAATTGAGTAACAAATCAAATTTTGTTTTTGCAAACCTTACAAAATGTTTTTTTTTTTCAGGAAAACTCTTGAAGATGCATTTCTTCAGGCATTATTAGACATTTTGCATGTGTATTTTTGGAGTTATGTTTCAAAAAATGTCATTTTGAGTGTGACCAATATGAGGTCAGTAAAATCTAATATTTGTATTTGTGATTCTTTCCAAAATACCTGATTTGGGTTAAAACTTACATAAATTCAATATTAAAGGCTTTTTGAGACAAATTTCATATATGGTTTTGTAGTTATAATTATAAACCTTTCATATTTAGTATGCCAGTTACAGTGTTATATTGAATAAAACAACTAACTTGTGTCTTTCCAAACTTACAAAAGATCATTTTTCTAGTACAACTAACAAAAAAACATATCTCTAGGCATTATTAGCCATTTTGCATGTGTTTTTTAGAAGTTATGTTGGAATACATTTTTATTGCTTTTTTCGCATTATCTCAGGATTCTAAGAACAGTATAGTCATATCGAGTAAAAAACTACTTTTTGCATTTGCAAGATTTAAAAAACCATATGTTTCTAGTAAAACTCCCAAAGATGCATTATTTCAGGCATTATTAGCCATGTTTCATGTGTGGTGTAGGAGTTATGTTTAAATAACTGTCATATTGAGTGTTACAGTATACAGTCATATTGAGTAAAACCTAATTTTTGTATTTGCAAACCATTGAAAAACAACTGTATCTAGTAAAACTCACATTTATTCAATATCACAGGCATTTTTAGACATGTTGCAACGTTTGGATTAGGAATTATGTTGGAATACATTTTTATTGCTTTTTTCGCATTATCTCAGGATTCTAAGTACATTACTGTCAAATTTTGTTTTTGCAAACCTTACCAAATGTTTTTTTTTTTTCTGGAAAACTCTCGAAGATGCATTTCTTCAGGCATTATTAGACATTTTGCATGTGTATTTTTGGAGTTATGTTTCAAAAACTGTCATTTTGAGTGTGACCAATATGAGGCCAGTAAAATCTAATATTTGTATTTGTGACTCTTTCCAAAATACCTGATTCTGGTAGAACTTACATAAATTCAATATTAAAGGCTTTTTAAGACAAATTTCATATTTGGTTTTGGAGTTAATGATTATAAACCTTTCATATTTAGTATGACAGTTACACTGTTATATTGAATAAAAAAACTAATTTGTGTCTTTGCAAACCTTACAAAAGATAATTTTTCTAGTACAACTAACAAAAAAACATATCTCTGGGCATTTTTAGCCATTTTGCATGTGTTGTTTAGAAGTTATGTTTGAATACATTTTTATTGCTTTTTTTGCATTATCTCAGGATTGTAAGACTATTATAGTCGTATTGAGTAAAAAACTACTTTTTGCATTTGCAAGATTTAAAAAAGCATATGTTTCGAGTAAAACTCCCAAAGATGCATTATTTCAGGCATTATTAGCCATTTTTCATGTGTGGTGTAGGAGTTATGTTTAAATAACTGTCATATTGAGTGTTGCAGTGTACAGTCATATTGAGTAAAACCTCATTTTTGTATTTGCAAACCATAGAAAAACAACTGTATCTAGTAAAAACTCACATGTATTCAATATCACAGGCATTTTTAGACATTTTGCACGTTTGGATTAGGATTTATGTTGGAATACATTTTTATTGCTTTTTTCGCATTATCTCAGGATTCTAAGTACATTACTGTCAAATTGAGTGACAAATCAAATTTTGTTTTTGCAAACCTTACCAAATGTTTTTTTTCTGGAAAACTCTCGAAGATGCATTTCTTCAGGCATTATTAGACATTTTGCATGTGTATTTTTGGAGTTATGTTTCAAAAACTGTCATTTTGAGTGTGACCAATATGAGGCCAGTAAAATCTAATATTTGTATTTTTCAACCTTTCCAAAATACCTGATTCTTGTAAAACTTACATAAATTCAATATTAAAGGCTTTTTAAGAAAAATTTCATATTTGGTTCTGGAGTTATGATTATAAACATTTTATATTTAGTATGACAGTTACACTGTTATATTGAATAAAACAACTAATTTGTGTCTTTGCAAACCTTACAAAAGATCATTTTTCTAGTAAAACTAACAAAAAAAACATATCTCTGGGCATTATTAGCCATTTTGCATGTGTTGTTTAGAAGTTATGTTTGAATACATTTGTATTGCTTTTTTTCGCATTATCTCAGGATTCTAAGACTATTATAGTTATATTGAGTAAAAAACTACTTTTTGCATTTGCAAGATTTAAAAAAGCATATGTTTCGAGTAAAACTCCCAAAGATGCATTATTTCAGTTATTATTAGCCATTTTTCATGTGTAGTGTAGGAGTTATGTTTAAATAACTATCATATTGAGTGTTACAGTGTACAGTCATATTGAGTAAAACCTCATTGTAGTATTTGCAAACCATAGAAAAACAACTGTATCTAGTAAAACTCACATGTATTCAATATAACAGGCATTTTTAGACATTTTGCACGTTTGGATTAGGAATTATGTTGGAATACATTTTTATTGCTTTTTTTCGCATTATCTCAGGATTCTAAGTACATTACTGTCAAATTGAGTAACAAATCAAATTTTGTTTTTGCAAACCTTCCCAAATGTTTTTTTTTTCAGGAAAACTCTTGAAGATGCATTTCTTCAGGCATTATTAGACATTTTGCATGTGTATTTTTGGAGTTATGTTTCAAAAACTGTCATTTTGAGTGTGACCAATATGAGGCCAGTAAAATCTAATATTTGTATTTGTGATTCTTTCCAAAATACCTGATTCTGGTAAAACTTACATAAATTCAATATTAAAGGCTTTTTAAGACAAATTTCATATATGGTTTTGTAGTTATAATTATAAACCTTTCATATTTAGTATGACAGTTACAGTGTTCTGTTGAATAAAAAAACTAACTTGTGTCTTTGCAAACCTTACAAAAGATCATTTTTCTAGTAAAATTAACACAAAAACATATCTCTAGGCATTATTAGCCATTTTGCATGTGTTGTTTAGAAGTTATGTTTGAATACATTTTTATTGCTTTTTTCGCATTATCTCAGGATTCTAAGACTATTATAGTCATATTGAGTGAAAAACTACCTTTTGCATTTGCAAATTTAAAAAAAGCATATGTTTCTGTTAAAACTCTCAATGATGCATTATTTCAGGCATTATTAGCCATTTTTAATGTGTGGTGTAGGAGTTATGTTTAAATAACTGTCATATTGAGTGTTACAGTATACAGTCATATTGATTAAAACCTCATTTTTGTATTTGCAAACCATTGAAAAACAACTGTATCTAGTAAAACTCACATGTATTCAATATCACAGGCACTTTTAGACATTTTGCACGTTTGGATTAGGAATTATGTTGGAATACATTTTTATTGCTTTTTTCGCATTATCTCAGGATTCTAAGTACATTACTCTCAAATTGAGTAACAAATCAAAATTTGTTTTTGCAAACCTTACCAAATGTTTTTTTTTTTCAGGAAAACTCTCGAAGATGCATTTCTTCAGGCATTATTAGACATTTTGCATGTGTATTTTTGGAGTTATGTTTCAAAAACTGTCATTTTGAGTGTGACCAATATGAGGCCAGTAAAATCTAATATTTGTATTTGTGACTCTTTCCAAAATACCTGATTCTGGTAGAACTTACATAAATTCAATATTAAAGGCTTTTTAAGACAAATTTCATATTTGGTTTTGGAGTTATGATTATAAACCTTTCATATTTAGTATGACAGTTACACTGTTATATTGAATAAAAAAACTAATTTGTGTCTTTGCAAACCCTTACAAAAGATAATTTTTCTAGTACAACTAACAAAAAAACATATCTCTGGGCATTATTAGCCATTTTGCATGTGTTGTTTAGAAGTTATGTTTGAATTCATTTTTATTGCTTTTTTTGCATTATCTCAGGATTGTAAGACTATTATAGTCGTATTGAGTAAAAAACTACTTTTTGCATTTGCAAGATTTAAAAAAGCATATGTTTCGAGTAAAACTCCCAAAGATGCATTATTTCAGGCATTATTAGCCATTTTTTCATGTGTGGTGTAGGAGTTATGTTTAAATAACTGTCATATTGAGTGTTGCAGTGTACAGTCATATTGAGTAAAACCTCATTTTTGTATTTGCAAACCATAGAAAAACAACTGCATCTAGTAAAACTCACATGTATTCAATATCACAGGCATTTTTAGACATTTTGCACGTTTGGATTAGGATTTATGTTGGAATACATTTTTATTGCTTTTTTCGCATTATCTCAGGATTCTAAGTACATTACTGTCAAATTGAGTAACAAATCAAATTTTGTTTTTGCAAACCTTACCAAATGTTTTTTTTCTGGAAAACTCTCGAAGATGCATTTCTTTAGGCATTATTAGACATTTTGCATGTGTATTTTTGGAGTTATGTTTCAAAAACTGTCATTTTGAGTGTGACCAATATGAGGCCAGTAAAATCTAATATTTGTATTTTTCAACCTTTCCAAAATACCTGATTCTTGTAAAACTTACATAAATTCAATATTAAAGGCTTTTTAAGACAAATTTCATATTTGGTTTTGGAGTTATGATTATAAACATTTTATATTTAGTATGACAGTTACACTGTTATATTGAATAAAACAACTAATTTGTGTCTTTGCAAACCTTACAAAAGATCATTTTTCTAGTAAAACTAACAAAAAAAACATATCTCTGGGCATTATTAGCCATTTTGCATGTGTTGTTTAGAAGTTATGTTTGAATACATTTTTATTGCTTTTTTCGCATTATCTCAGGATTCTAAGACTATTATAGTCATATTGAGTAAAAAACTACTTTTTGCATTTGCAAGATTTAAAAAAGCATATGTTTCGAGTAAAACTCCCCAAAGATGCATTATTTCAGGCATTATTAGCCATTTTTCATGTGTAGTGTAGGAGTTATGTTTAAATAACTATCATATTGAGTGTTACAGTGTACAGTCATATTGAGTAAAACCTCATTGTAGTATTTGCAAACCATAGAAAAACAACTGTATCTAGTAAAACTCACATGTATTCAATATCATGGCATTTTTGGACATTTTGCACGTTTGGATTAGGAATTATGTTGGAATACATTTTTATTGCTTTTTTCGCATTATCTCAGGATTCTAAGTACATTACTGTCAAATTGAGTAACAAATCAAATTTTGTTTTTGCAAACCTTCCCAAATGTTTTATTTTTCAGGAAAACTCTTGAAGATGCATTTCTTCAGGCATTATTAGACATTTTGCATGTGTATTTTTGGAGTTATGTTTCAAAAACTGTCATTTTGAGTGTGACCAATATGAGGCCAGTAAAATCTAATACTTGTATATGTGATTCTTTCCAAAATACCTGATTCTGCTAAAACTTACATAAATTCAATATTAAAGGCTTTTTAAGACAAATTTCATGTATGGTTTTGTAGTTATAATTATAAACCTTTCATATTTAGTATGACAGTTACAGTGTTCAGTTGAATAAAAAAACTAACTTGTGTCTTTGCAAGCCTTACAAAAGATCATTTTTCTAGTAAAATTAACACAAAAACATATCTCTAGGCATTATTAGCCATTTTGCATGTGTTGTTTAGAAGTTATGTTTGAATACATTTTTATTGCTTTTTTCGCATTATCTCAGGATTCTAAGACTATTATAGTCATATTGAGTGAAAAACTACTTTTTGCATTTGCAAATTTAAAAAAGCATATGTTTCTGGTAAAACTCTCAATGATGCATTATTTCAGGCATTATTAGCCATTTTTAATGTGTGGTGTAGGAGTTATGTTTAAATAACTGTCATATTGAGTGTTTCAGTATACAGTCATATTGATTAAAACCTCATTTTTGTATTTGCAAACCATTGAAAAACAACTGTATCTAGTAAAACTCACATGTATTCAATATCACAGGCACTTTTAGACATTTTGCACGTTTGGATTAGGAATTATGTTGGAATACATTTTTATTGCTTTTTTCGCATTATCTCAGGATTCTAAGTACATTACTCTCAAATTGAGTAACAAATCAAAATTTGTTTTTGCAAACCTTACCAAATGTTTTTTTTTTCAGGAAAACTCTCGAAGATGCATTTCTTCAGGCATTATTAGACATTTTGCATGTGTATTTTTGGAGTTATGTTTCAAAAACTGTCATTTTGAGTGTGACCAATATGAGGCCAGTAAAATCTAATATTTGTATTTGTGACTCTTTCCAAAATACCTGATTCTGGTAGAACTTACATAAATTCAATATTAAAGGCTTTTTAAGACAAATTTCATATTTGGTTCTGGAGTTATGATTATAAACATTTTATATTTAGTATGACAGTTACACTGTTATATTGAATAAAACAACTAATTTGTGTCTTTGCAAACCTTACAAAAGATCATTTTTCTAGTAAAACTAACAAAAAAACATATCTCTGGGCATTATTAGCCATTTTGCATGTGTTGTTTAGAAGTTATGTTTGAATACATTTGTATTGCTTTTTTCGCATTATCTCAGGATTCTAAGACTATTATAGTTATATTGAGTAAAAAACTACTTTTTGCATTTGCAAGATTTAAAAAAGCATATGTTTCGAGTAAAACTCCCAAAGATGCATTATTTCAGGCATTATTAGCCATTTTTCATGTGTAGTGTAGGAGTTATGTTTAAATAACTATCATATTGAGTGTTACAGTGTACAGTCATATTGAGTAAAACCTCATTGTAGTATTTGCAAACCATAGAAAAACAACTGTATCTAGTAAAACTCACATGTATTCAATATCACAGGCATTTTTAGACATTTTGCACGTTTGGATTAGGAATTATGTTGGAATACATTTGTATTGCTTTTTTCGCATTTTCTCAGGATTCTAAGTACATTAGTGTCAAATTGAGTAACAAATCAAATTTTGTTTTTGCAAACCTTCCCAAATGTTTTTTTTCTGGAAAACTCTCGAAGATGCATTTCTTTAGGCATTATTAGACATTTTGCATGTGTATTTTTGGAGTTATGTTTCAAAAACTGTCATTTTGAGTGTGACCAATATGAGGCCAGTAAAATCTAATATTTGTATTTTTCAACCTTTCCAAAATACCTGATTCTTGTAAAACTTACATAAATTCAATATTAAAGGCTTTTTAAGACAAATTTCATATTTGGTTTTGGAGTTATGATTATAAACATTTTATATTTAGTATGACAGTTACACTGTTATATTGAATAAAACAACTAATTTGTGTCTTTGCAAACCTTACAAAAGATAATTTTTCTAGTAAAACTAACAAAAAAACATATCTCTGGGCATTATTAGCCATTTTGCATGTGTTGTTTAGAAGTTATGTTTGAATACATTTTTATTGCTTTTTTCGCATTATCTCAGGATTCTAAGACTATTATAGTCATATTGAGTAAAAAACTACTTTTTGCATTTGCAAGATTTAAAAAAGCATATGTTTCGAGTAAAACTCCCAAAGATGCATTATTTCAGGCATTATTAGCCATTTTTCATGTGTAGTGTAGGAGTTATGTTTAAATAACTATCATATTGAGTGTTACAGTGTACAGTCATATTGAGTAAAACCTCATTGTAGTATTTGCAAACCATAGAAAAACAACTGTATCTAGTAAAACTCACATGTCTTCAATATCACAGGCATTTTTAGACATTTTGCACGTTTGGATTAGGAATTATGTTGGAATACATTTTTATTGCTTTTTTCGCATTTTCTCAGGATTCTAAGTACATTAGTGTCAAATTGAGTAACAAATCAAATTTTGTTTTTGCAAACCTTCCCAAATGTTTTTTTTTTTCAGGAAAACTCTTGAAGATGCATTTCTTCAGGCATTATTAGACATTTTGCATGTGTATTTTTGGAGTTATGTTTCAAAAACTGTCATTTTGAGTGTGACCAATATGAGGCCAGTAAAATCTAATATTTGTATTTTTCAACCTTTCCAAAATACCTGATTCTTGTAAAACTTACATAAATTCAATATTAAAGGCTTTTTAAGACACATTTCATATTTGGTTTTGGAGTTATGATTATAAACCTTTCATATTTAGTATGACAGTTACACTGTTATATTGAATAAAAAAACTAATTTGTGTCTTTGCAAACCTTACAAAAGATAATTTTTCTAGTACAACTAACAAAAAAACCTATCTCTGGGCATTATTAGCCATTTTGCATGTGTTGTTTAGAAGTTATGTTTGAATACATTTTTATTGCTTTTTTCGCATTATCTCAGGATTGTAAGACTATTATAGTCGTATTGAGTAAAAAACTACTTTTTGCATTTGCAAGATTTAAAAAAGCATATGTTTCGATTAAAACTCCCAAAGATGCATTATTTCAGGCATTATTAGCCATTTTTCATGTGTGGTGTAGGAGTTATGTTTAAATAGCTGTCATATTGAGTGTTACAGTATACAGTCATATTGATTAAAACCTCATTTTCGTATTTGCAAACCATTGAAAAACAACTGTATCTAGTAAAACTC